>NC_046637.1:552500-687500 GCF_900324485.2 Mastacembelus armatus | reverse complement strand
CAAAAAATATACGCACGCAAACACACACACACACACAAACACTGCTGAAACAGGAAGGTTATGCTTCCCCCTGCTGATCATTTTTCCCTTCTGGTGTGAAGGGAACATGTCAAGCACAGTGTGTGTGTGTGTGTGTGAGCGTGTGTGTGTGTGTGTGTGTGTGTGTGTGTGCGTGTGTGTGTGAGTGTGTGTGTCCACACACATCCGGCTGCTGTCTGCACTAATTTATTACTCTACACACTCAGGACTGATTCACTTCCTGCATCTTCCACAAACTGTTTCTACACATTGAATGTTGTTTTCTATCTGTCTGTTATTTGTTTGATCTTTTTTAAGCTTTGTGGTGTTGCTGCAAGTCCATGTGATTCTTTCAGTACAACACACACACGTAAAACACACACACACACACACACACACACACGCCCCACACCGGCGGCCAAGTGCAGTGAAACTTTGAGTGACAGCAGCAAGTTTTCACTCTCACTCGCTCTCTGGTCTCAGTCGAAGCTTCTGGGAGACAAACCCCTCAGGCTGGAAATAACAGCAGCTGAACGTGGTCGTGGTTATTACCAAACATGGATGAAAGGGGAGTCCACCTGACCAGACGCTGCAGGTGCACAAGCTGCCGGTCAAATAATACACACGTGTAATTTGTCACAGCTCCTCAACACGCAGCTTGTCCTGTGTTTTAACGTCTTCCTGTGTTTCCACTAATGGCTCATTAACAGAAAAATCCATTTCACCATCATTTCTCTGACAAAGGAAACATCGTCAGCAACAGCTCTAAACTCTACCAGTCCGCACATGGTCTGACTCAACACGTGAACCTTGGAGTCATCTCATGGAAAAGTAGAAACACGATCATGGTCAAATACTTACAAGTATTACTGCAGTAGATTTAAAGCACCCAAAGTAAAACATTGAGGAAATATGAAATTACAGTGTAAAATTATGAAGCAGTGTAAAACATGGACTCTACTGTTTTGTTTTGTTGCAGGAAAGTCACAACTTTCTCATCGCACAAAAAATCCCAGCAGTTTTATTTTCTAAGCTGAGCAGCTTGAGCAGGTCTAATCAAACACCAGTGTGGGAGTGAAAGGTCCTTTACTTTCCAAAAAAAATCTTATTATATGTTTTATGTATATGTTTAAGTAAGAACAACTTGAGCTTTTCCCTCTGAAGCTCATGAACCATAACCTGAAACCCTGCAGGTCTCTGGACTGTGGGGCTGCAGATCCCTCTGACATGTGTCTCACTGTGTGTGGGTGACCTGCCCAGTGCAATCACAGGAAATGACAAATATCTGAAAACATTCACTGCAGGAACAAAAAGAATCAATGAGTTATAACTGGTTAGAGGCTGATCCACCTGCTGTGGATAAATCAGGCTGGAACTGTCACAGGCAGGACTGAAGTTTCCTCCTGACACTGAGAAATGACCTTTAAATAGTGAGATGGACCAAAGGTTAATGTTAGCTGGAATAAAGACTGTGGCTGCTTTCTGCCCCGGTTTCATTATTTTCCTTTTTCCGTAGATATTTTACATGTTTTAAAACCATTAAGTTCATGACCCATGGTGAATCACCTTTATAATACTGATGCCACAGGGGTCGCGCTGCCTGGAAATCATGGTCCTGTTCTGTTTTCACAGACTCCAGTTAATTTGAAGAGCTAGTCCTGTTTTGCATTGGCTTCATTATTTTGTAGTTTATTCACACTCATCATCTTCCTCATACACAGATTGATTCCTCTCTTGCACGAATAGATTTGTTTCTAACCAAGTAAAGGCCCATGCGTTTTAAAGGGATGTTCATCAATAAACCTGAGCTGTAATTCAGAGACTCCAGGTCCAGTCTCAAGTCTCTCATGGTTTAGATGAGCCTCAGACTGACAGATCTGAGGGGTTCAAAGCACCAGCACTGAGGAGCTGATTAGTAAATGAGCATTTTAAACTGGCTGTTACATCAGGACAAGGATGGTTGTGACCCCGTGACGTGTTACTGACAGTCAGGTCACAGCTGGGACTGATGTTCAGCTCCTCAGACACCTCCTTAATGTTAATGCACTAAAACCTAAAAGTCCCAAATCTGGGGTCCAGGTCAAGTCCCAAGTCTTCTGAGGACAAGTCTGAAGTCAAGTCTCATGTCACTGTGTGTGGGACTTATTGCTTCCACAGCAAACAGGACGTGTGCATGTTTGCAGGTGTTGATTAACCGCACACTGAGCAAGAACCAGTTTGAAACTGTGACATTTGTATTTCACAGACTGACTGGAATCAGCTCGTTGCTTCAAACTGATTAAACCCAAAATGTGCCCCCGTACACGCACATGCCGCCCTGTGTCCTGCTCCAAAACAAACTAGTCACTGGATTTAATCAGTGGTTCACACTGAGGTTTTCAGATCCAATCTTCACCTGCATGTTTTTGTGCGTTCGATTTGCATATCAGGACAATTTTGCACCAAAAATGAATAATCTCACAGAAAAGATTGATCCTGAAAAATGAAAAAGGGAACAGAAAATCTGACTCAGAGGATCAGCAGCTTCAAAAAGAGCAGACACTGTCGCCGCCTGTCAATATCAGCATTCAGAGCTCATTATGGACACAGCAGGAAGCCAAGAGCAGGTTTCTGCTCCGTGGCTCAGGTGTTTTCTGCCTCTCCTGTGGTTTTACGGTCGGACTGTTGTTGCTGCCTGTTTTCTGTTCTGTGGTTTGGGAATAATTTATGACTGAAGATATTTTGAGGCATGGTAACAGATCTGTTGTTGCTAGAGCGCATCCATCATGTGGTGTTCGTTTGTTTTTGTCAGTTCCTGTGATGTGGCTGCACAGGTGAGCATGTGAATGTTAATTAATTAACTAATTTATGTTAATTAATTAATTATTACTGTGCTGTTGGTTTCACAGGAACAAGATGTGTCGAACGCTGCCACAAGCCGGAGTCGGATTTGAACACACAGCTCACCAGGAAGCAGCACAGCCAGCCACACACACACACACACACACACATCCATCCATCATCTGTACCCCCTTAGTCCTAACCAGGGTCCCAGGGATCTGCTGGAGCCTATCCCAGCTCTCTCTGGGTGGAAGGCAGGGGTCCACCCTGGACAGGTCCCCAGTCCATCACAGGGCCACATAGAGACCAACAACCTCACACACTCACACTCACTCCTATGGGCAATTTAGAGTCACCAATCAACCTGACATACATGTTTTTGGACTGTGGGAGGAAACCAGAGTACCTGGAGAAAACCCACACAAGCACAGGGAGAACATGCAGACTCCACACAGAAAGGCCCCTGATGGGTTTCAAACCAGGAACCTTCTTGATGTGAGGCAATAGTGCTAACCACTAACACACCATGCTGCCCGCAACACACACACACACACACACACCCCTAAATCCAGTGAAAGACGTGGTCATCGCAGACCTGACAACAGTCGACCTGACAAGTTCAGAGTGGTTCTAATTCAGCCTTATGTCTCTGTGGGTGGTCTGGTGACTTTAACCTGCACTGCTCAGTGATTTTAATCCAGTCTGAAGTTTTCAGCCCCTCTCCAGTAATAACTGCCTCCTGTTTTTCTGTGACCTGGCTGCTTGTTCTATAAAGTGAACGTGTGAGTTTTAGCTGTTTCTCCTCCTATTTCATTGATTATTTTAAACCAGCTCACAGTGAAATTGGACTCTGATGAAAATACTGTTGCCGTCTGACAGATGGAGACAGGCTCACACCAACAGGCCTCTTTGGGACCCGTGTGACGCACTGATGTGACGTCAGCTTCAGGCAGGTACTGCTGTTCCCTCCGTGCCTTGTATTTAATGCCCACTTAGTTGATATTTCACTGGGTTCCACATATTGATCCCCCAGACAGATGAAGGAGGTTGAACAAAAGGGCATCTTACGACTCCCTGCAGACGCACCCAGAGCTACTTGCACATGCATTCTATATCTTTGCACAGTGTTTGGATACGTATGTGCAAGTGACTGCAGGCCCCGGCAAGAACGTCGGTATGGAGGAATTCTGCAAAACCACAACAATGATAACATCTCCAGCTGGAAGCTGCTGTAGTGTTGAGGAAATAGTGGAGTTCTAGAAAACACGGTGTGGTTAATGTCAGACATGCAACACCGGAGCCCAGTGTTGGGGTTAGTAAGAACGTAAGGCTGATCGTGGGCAGCAGACAGAAACCATGAAGAGCAGAGCTGCTGCAGCGAGGATCACTAATACTCTTCAGAGTGGAGGCTTTAATCTTCAGGTGTCCACACACTTCTGTCATGGCAGTGTAACTTAGGACTGATGAGGGTTAGAGAAACAAAACAGAATCAGGCCCTGCAGGGATTACACGGAAGCACAAATGTGTATTTGTTGATGTAACCTTCATTCAGGGGCTACACCTGCTCCCCCCACCGCCTCCCCCACCTGCCTCCTCTCCTGCTCGCACATCAATAGGAAATCGATGGCTTTCTGGGGGAGAAGGGGTGAGAGGTGGCAGCAGCAAAGCTATTGCTCCACCTGCTGAATGCACCATGCCTGGAATACCAAACCAGTCAAGACAGAAGAGTGTTCAGAATAGATAAATGCGAAAGAGTTCGGGGAGAGAGAGCGAGTCAGAGACGCGGCTGTGAAGCTTTGTCTCCACGAGGAAAGACAGAAAACAAAGAGAGGGCTTACTGGCTGAGGAGGATCTACTGTACAAGGAGTAGAGATTACCGCTCCCTCAGAAGACTTCATGTCTCTTTCCCACTGTTTGCCTTTCAGTCCCTTCTGTCTCCACAGCTGATGGGGGGTATCAGAACCAGACCAAACCTGCAGGATACCAGCTTCTGCTTTCTCACAACCCCAGAACGATGGAGGGTGGAGGTGAGGTGGCGGCTGAGGTAGAGAGTTGAGAGAAACATGAAGAGAGGAGGAGAAGGCCAGTGAGGAAGTAGAGAAAGAGGATGGGAAAGTATGAAGACATGATGGAATGGAATAAAGGGTCCGTAGTGAGTGAGGAAGGAATTAGGAATAAAATGAGAAGGAATGAAGAAATTAACCCTCCTATTATGTTGTGGGTCAAATTGACCCATTTTAAAGTTAAAAAAAATTTTAAAAATAGTTCAAAGTATTTTTTCAGTATGAAACTTCTTCTGCTTGGCTTAATAAGTGTAATCAACATATAAAATAAAAATGATTCATTTCACATATTTGCAACCGCCCCCTGCATGTTTATATTACAAAGATACTGTTCGGGTCAATTTGACCCGGCAGTGACAGCTAAAGGGTTAAAGGCTAAAAGGGGTCAGAAGTGTCAAATGCTATTTGTTTCTTTGCAACTGTGAGACATATTTCATCCCAGTCTCACACACACACACACACACACACACACACACACTTTCCCTATTCTCTTGACCTCATCTGTAAAGTGCGAGAACGCAGGTGTCGTTATGACGTTTGACGGGAACCTTTTCTGTGAGAGGTAAAGAACACCACTGCACTAAATATTGATTGAAATGGTTAGTGATGGAGTTAATAATGAGATATAAACAATGTTTGTTGGAATTTTTTGGTTTCTGACACTTTTGGATAATTAAACATGCCCCGGGTCAAATTGACCCAGGAACATTATTGCTGTTCCTGAGAAACGAACATAATAGGAGGGTTAAGAATTAAATGTACAAACGGTGACTGAAGTGAATTCTGCAGCATTATCACCCGATTTTCACCCAGAGCTCAAGTTTTAATGTGTTTTCCCACAGAATTCTCCGAAGAGACGAGCAGCGTTGGGAGGATTACAGCCATGCATGTTTATCAGGGAGAAAAAGCATCGAGAGCTCTAGTGTAGCGTCGCTATGTTTCAGTAATGACAGCCCTGAAAAACAAGCCGAGTCGACGTAATGGATCTGGCTTGATGGGGATTCATGGAAATTTGCTAAAACTGGAGGAGGTTCTCTCTGGACACACAGGTTTCAGATCACCAGAGATGAGTCTTGTTGATGTGCTGCACATCAGGGGCGTGAAGTTTCACAGGAGACTTGAGAGCAGAAATCAAACCCGAGCCTGTTCTTTGTGCTGCAGCTGTGTGTGCGAAGCCGAGATGAACGTCTGCAGAAAAGTGCTCGTGGCTGCGAGCAGGTAGGTCTTCCACGTCTGTGTTTAACAAGTAGATCCTGTCCATCAATAATGCAGCTCAGCGACATCCACTCCTTCTTTACCCATTCAGCACTGATCACAGACTCCACCTGCAATACGCTGACACTGCACTTACATTTAGCCCTGCAACATCTCACTCAATAATTTACAGCTGCTGCTCCGAACTTAAGAAGACTGGGCTAAAGGGAAGCTTAACCCTGCTGGCCTAAACTGTCCCAGTCAGCACTTCAGATGTATTAACAATCACAGGGAACGTCAGAGCTCATTTGGTTGCAGCCTTTTCTGTTTTCCCATCTCCTGCTTTCACACATCAGGAGGATGTAAAGACTGAGGTACGTGATGCTTCTGGAGCGGACACACAATCAGCAGGTCTGGCTTCTCTTCCACTACCAGTGCTGCTGAAGGAGGGGGGGGGGGGGGGGGGGGGGGGGGGCACACAGTAGGACTGTTGTGTGACGTGTGCACGACAACCTGTACCTGTGTTTTAAACTGGTTTGTGGCCGTCAAGGACTCAGACTCTGCACAAGTTGAAGGACACGGTCTCTAAGTGTGGCCTGTACAGTCGTCGTGTCCCTGTAACACAACACGTTCCATGTATAGTTTGACATCAGCTCCACTTTATGGACAACGTGCAGTGGTGTTGCCTGCTTTAACACACTGCTGGCTGCTGGTCGGCCAGTATGAACATACGTATTCTTTCCATCTTGGCTCATCTTAAATAAGTTACTAAGACCAAATGTTCCATCAGCACAGCAGGAAAATCAGTTTCTGCACTGCAGTGAAAATGAGGACAGTAATCGGCTCCTTCCAGTGCTATAACCTTTAGCAGCCTGACGTGCATGACGTTATCATGGAAAATAAATGTGTGTGTGTGTGTGTGTGTTGTACATGGTGAAAAATGCAGACAGCCAGACTGAATTGCTTCTCTAGACCTACAGTATATTCAGTCTCTGCAGCCCAGGCGAGCACACACATACAGACACATGCACATAGGTGACTTTGAGAAAGTGAACAAGGTGAACAGACAGTAATTCCCTGCTCCTGCACCGTTTTCCCCAGAAATCCCTCATTAATAAAGCAGCATATGCCAACGCTCGCGCTAACTGGTCAGTGATGCATGTATTGACTTTCTCAAGTGAGAATTTACTTGCAGAGAAAATGTAGATAAAATGTGGATATAAAAGAAACCTCAGCTGCATGGAAGAGAAGCTGACTGCATTATTAGCAGGTGGTGAATTCACCAGACACACTTCACCTCCAAAGCTCCAAAGTTCAACACCTGAAACATTAATGTACATCAGTCCGTCATAGCTGACATTTATTTTACTAATAATATTTGAGCCACTGCTGCCGACACACTGCACAGGGGCCTATAGCCGTGGAAATTATCACCAGTATCGGCCGAAACACCCCGGGTGGTGTCAGGTGGTGGGGGACAGGTGGTGGCGGACCTGTGATCAATAAAAACATAATTACAGGAAACAGGGACGGTTTTCCAAACTTCCAGAGATAAAAAATAAGGTGTTTTTACCAAATTGTTGCTTTGTGATGGATCGTTACTGATTATATGGACACACTCCCATGTGCAGGCCTCGTTATTGAACTCATCACAGTTTGAACTGGGCCTGACAGAACTAAATCAACACATTTCATGCGGCTCCGGACTCATGTCTGTCCAAGTGGTGGATGAGCCTTGGACACACACACACACACTAAAAAACTAAATGCTGGCCTTTAGTAGACTTTTATAGATTTGTTTACCACTGCCTTATACTGTTTTATTGATTTGGTTTAAAGGTAAATCACTTAAAACATGCCAAGTAAAACCAGGACAGCAAAAGGTCCAGAAAGACACGTTTTAAAAAGCGCCGGTTTATTGACTGTAAGCTGTAATCATAGTGAGTAAAAGCTGACGGTGATCTCTTTATATCTCATCTTTCAGTTTATCTTTCCTCCTGCTTGCCTCCTTACTCCTCCTTTCACCTCCCTCATCTCAGCGTCTCTCATCCTCAGCAGAGGACAGTCACATTGTCAGGCTTGACTGCATAGCTAGCTGGGAACATCTCTTCACACCAATATGTCACTCACAGAGAGAGAGGGAGACAGGAGGTGTGTAAGGAAACGCAAGAGAGAGAGGAGGACATGGAGAAAGACGAGGGAACCCAGAGACAGCGAGGAGACAGAAAAGGCCAAGGGGGGTGGAATATGAGTGAAGGACTGGAAATGAAAGGTGACCCTGGGGAATGAAACATAGGAGAGGAACAGAGGGAGTGGGAGAGAAGAACGGAGACAAAGAAGACAGATACACGGACAGACAGACATGACAGCGTGTCAGCATGAGCTCATGTGCATATCTGAAGGCTGCCATTCAGAAATAACTCAATCCCCCCGAAACTCTGCAACCCGGGTCACTCATCCATCTGCAAACAGACGGATAGACAGGCAGACACTTTATCAAGCTGCAGCTGCCTCTAATATCACAAGGAAATAAAAAGCTCACAACTCACTAAAAATTTCAGGCCCGATACAAGTTTTATAACCTGAGACGTTATGGCTGCCGAAGCGAACGTGTCGTCAGGAGCTGATCTGCAGCCGCCGGCCGGTTAGAGTCGCTGCTGTCACACTATGATTCCACAAATCAACACACGACAGAAGCCTGCGAGCCACGAGAAGTAAAAAACAGCCCCGATCAGTCACGTGACGCGTTTCTTCACAGCTGAAACTCTGACCACAGCGATGACAGGAGGTTCAACCAGACTGAATCAGACGATTCTCACTGACTGTTGCCCTGAAAAAGCCAGAATAATATTTACTGGTCAGGTTAAGAAGAATATGTAACTGCATTTTTACCTTAAACAGGGATTCATGACCAGATTTTTTCAGTCCACCTTAACCGTTGACATGGGCGCTGATCTGATCACACATATTTAATACACAGGAAATAAAACAGAAGCTTTTGCATATTTGTGGGAGACATGGTTGCAGAGAGACAAACTGTTTTAGGAGCAATGTGAAGTCCAGAACCCACAGTCTAAGGTGAAGACATGGAAATGGGATTAGAATAAAGTTTCGGCAGAGTTAAGATTTGTTATACCGGACCAGGACTAGGTCAAGGAATGGTTTTGTGGTGACCAAGGCTCTAAAGGAGAAGAACTAAAGGGTCTACGGCTCTGTGGCTCTGATCGGCTCAGGCTGCTGAAGTCCTCCTCTAGAGGGGTTCAGACTGAAACCTGAAAGTTTTTAACACTGCAGCTAGTTTGTTCCTGCAGTGGCAGAAACAGAGGAACCCAGAAAAGTGAGTCCTCTGGCATTAATTTGACTTTTGCCAGGCAGTCGCACATTAATGCATGTCCCTTATACAACCTAAATGAGTCTCTGTTTCTCTCCCTGGCTCTCTTGATAGCCTGTTGAGGCCAGATAATTAAAATCACATTCAAATGAGCCAAAGATGGAAATTTAGCATCGTACAGAGCAAATCTAAAGGACAGACAGGGCCCAGATCCCAGCAGACGCTGATGTAATCAGTGACCTTTGGATGTGTCCACATTTACATTTACACACAAGGTAGGGGTGAATTCATTTGCCTTTTTAGACAAGAGGGAAGAGGGGAGCAGGGCGAACAACAGAGGTGATGGATAGTGACACGAGGGAGGACGGCGTTGGTGGAGACAAACTGAGCGAGGAAGGTTGAAAGAAACAGAAAACACGAGGAGCCGAGCAAGAAAAGAGGAACGTGGACGGAATAACACAGGACGGAAATGTCTTTCCTTACTGCCGCGTGGATACTTTACCTCCTCCTGACTGTGGAGGTTACAGTCGATAAACAAATTATTCTTTGATGGTTTTTAGCTTCAGCCCTCATCTTGGAACGCCGCAAAGAATCTGACTTCATAATGAATGTCAAATCAATGAAGTGGAAGGCAGGGTACGAAGATTCATTTACTCTGTGTGTGTGTGTGTGTGTGTGTGTGTGTGTGATATCCTCATATGTACGTCACACTCACAAACACACCCGAGACTGAGACTACGACTCAAACTGCTGGTTCACCTGTGACGACCACAGCCCTTTACTTGTCGCACATTGTGCTAAACTGTCAGTTGCAGCCCAGTAAAACGTGCGGAGAGTTTCTGAAGCACCTGTGTCTGCGGTAAATTCTACCGAACCTCAGGTGAAGCTTCAACTTCAGTTCGGGGAGTGTCCCACATCAGGCTCAGCTCCGACCACCTCCCTCTGCTGAGGGACTAGTTCCTGCTGGTACATGAATAGAGACCACATGACTTGATGCCATGATGGTGAACTCGTGTTGTTCTTTGATGAAATTCAATTCAATTCAATCCAGTTTTATTTGTACAGCACCAAATAAACAATTCAATCATCTCACCCTAAAATAAACACAAAACCCAACTAATCCCTTATGAGCAGCACTTGGTGACAGCGGGAAGGGGGACTGGCTTTTCCTAAGTGAATCCAGGTGATGTAATGGAAAGACAGTGTTGTCAATCAGCCTCTGACGCTTTATCATAGATAAATACCACATTTGTGTTTTTACCTATTGTAGACTGATGTCCTAGCACCTCCCTGACACATACATAAAGCTGTTCTGTCCTGCAGAGACCAGTCTGACATGATGTCAGAAATAAGGTTCTGATTTCAGTCACACTGTCTGTGCAGAACTATTCAGTCAGCTGTGCTTCCCTCTTGCCAGACATTCAGTTTAACTCGATCAAGGAAAGAAAATGGCACAAATTAAAACAAACTGCGGTACATGACTGCATTAATCCATCTAATACAATTACACCACACACAGTCATTTTCAGACACTTACAGAAACACTATTTCTCAATCCCGTATTCAATACTGACGTCTCAGCTTTTAATAACTCAGCTCTGTTTTCTCCCATCATTTGTCTTGCCTTTTAAGGAGTGGTGGGCCTGCGACTGTTCCTGACTTGTCAGCTGTGATTTACCGCACTATTATAGGGCCCGGGAATAAAACACAGGCCTGATAACAAATGCATGGAAAATAAAAATCTGCAGGTGTTTGCACTAGTGGCTTTGTGTGCTTCTTCAGGCGAAAAATCAGACAGAGTTCCTCAGATCATTTCTCTTCTTCTTTGACGATGCCACCAATCTCTTTCTCTCTCCATCTCTCACAATGCCGTCTCTGTTTTCCACCTCAATCTTTCACGGTTTCTCTCTCTCCTCTCTTACGCTCTGTTCTCTCTTCAAAAGCTATGTGCATGCTTCATTGTATGATTAAGGGGAAGCAGCAGTCAAAAATAGACATAGACATCACAGAAAACCCACAGAGATAATACATATGCCAAAGGGGGAAAGAATAAAATGTTGTTGAGTATTCACTGTGTGTCATTGTATAAGTGCAATCTCTCTATTAAACTGCAAGGTAGAGTGGGGGCATGGGGGGTTCAACTCGATAAAGGTTTATAATAAGCTCTGAAAGTCCGGCTCAGTCCGAGTCCAGGAGCTGGAGAGATCAGCAGGCGGCCACCTGTCAATTCACACCTGTCAGTCAGCGCCCACACGGTATTAGCAAACCCTGAAATGTTAAAATCCTGCAGGAACCTTCAACATTGGCATCAGGAAAATGATTATAAGGCTCCAACTACCAGACTGAGACCTTAATGTCTCAGGAACGATATCTGCCATCTAGCTGCCATCAGTGCGTCTGCACGTGAAGACATTTCCGCACTGGCCTCAGCCTGCAGCCGCGGCAGCTGCCTCCTGGCCTGGACACTAGACCCTAACTATGGGCTGAGACTCACGGCTCTCACACCGACGTCACTGATGCCATACCCATGCATGCGAAAATACCTTCTCCAGCTGCTTTAAATTACAACGGATCAGCTGCTCCGCATGATGAAAGTATGAAAGTATGTATGATATGAAACATGACTAATAAAACCAACAGACAAACTGTCCAACCATCAGCCCACAGTCTGCAGGAATCGCACCCACAGGCTAACGGAGTCTGCTGTGACCCCAACCAGTCATCCGGAGCTGGTGCTCCAGCGTGGACGTGGATTTTCTAGAAGAAATAACCGAGTAAGAAAAATGATATCACACCAGCTCTTTGTGGAGTTCAGAAATTAGGAACATCTCCTCTAACCACATTCACTGACATAATCTAATCAAAGGCTCAGTTTGGCATCACTAAGTACATTTCCTAGTCAGAGTGCTTTTCATTTCATGACAATCAATACAGGCTTAAATCATCGGTGTCTTAGTTCCGCAGTGCTGCAGAGAGGTGCTTGCAAATCATCAAGGTGTTAAGAAATGTTGATGGGGAGGAAAATTACACTGAGGATTGGTTTGCCCACAATGCCATGTAAAATATTTTACAAATCTGAGGGGACCGGCATGAAAAAACAAAGATAATGTGTGTTGAAGAGTAAAGGACAGAACTGAGCTGGTTAGAGGGAGACACCTTCAAAGAGAGTGACCCTGAACTCATCCCTGTGATCTTGGACAGCACACGGCTTCCAAAGCTGATACCTGTCTGTGGACAGCTCAGCTGTCCCGGTCTTTTGGGGAAACACGTCCTGTCAGGGCTGTTTCTGGAGCGTTTGGTGCCGTAGGTTAAGGAGACCTGTAGGCACAGCTCCAACCTGCCACTACCAATGTACACACAAACATACTCCAAAGGTTTAACAATGATAAAAATCTAATCTAACGTAAAAATATGACGGTAAATTATGGAAAAACTGTTCAAATACATAAACTAATTAAAGTACTGAAGTATTACAGTGACACATTACACTGATTTTTGCTTCTCTTACCCATTTGTTTAATGTGTTTTAGCAACTGTCCCCAGGCATCCATTCACATATGTCTATCTCAAAGGCAGCGCAGCCTGTGAACACACTACGATAATGCTGTATGAAGATAACACACCCCTGTGTAACCTCCTGTGTGCAGAAAGGTAAAAGGCTCTATTGCAGTAAATTATCCAACACGTTTAACTGACTAAACTTTGTCAGCTTGGATATTGTGGTTAGTTAGCGAGTTAGCGAGCTCCATAAATTAGCCAGCATGCACACTGACCTCTTCCTTCGACCTGCTCATACTGCCTGTCTGTGCAAACCTTGGTTAAATATCTGATTCTGCTCTGTCCGTGTCTTGCCGTCCATCACTTCAGCACCGATGGACGCCTTAAGAGACCTATGTCTAAAAATGGCCCCACATCCTGTCACTGGTTCCCTTCCTGTTAATACACCACTGTTTTAATGGAGCCAGTGTGTTAGTTTACAGGAAAATAGATGGGACGTCTGGTTTAGTGACAGTGAATAAGTGTGGCTCATGGGGAAAGACATTAAAAAGGAAAGCTTTGTGTGTCGGGTGGCCCTTTATTGTTCACGGGGATGGAGCAGTGGGGACAATACAGAGTAAAAGACTTAAAAAACAACATCTGTCTTGTTGTAGAAGTGACAAAAAATCTTGGAGAAAAAACCCCGATGTTCCCGTAATGAGCCCACTGCATCCAGAGGCAATGCTCTAAAGCCACAGATCGATGGCGGAGGAGATGGGTCTGACAAGGTTGACTCAGTAAGGTTAAGACAATCGCAGCATTTTTCAATCTGCAGGCCAGAGCTCACTGATCTTTACAGCGAAACAGGGACTTGTGTGTGCCTTCACAGGTCTTTGTGACTTGAATCATTGTGTCTTGTGCTGTTTCTGCGTTTTTGCCATAGAACCCATCACGCTCGCTGATTTGCTGCCCTCTCAGGAATCATTCCCGGAGCGTGATCATAAAATAACACGACACAAGGCCTTTGTTTTCTCTCCTTTCTGCCATTTACAATTAACCAATCAAGTCTCTCGGTCTCAGAACGACTGTGCCACTAAATCCAGTCTGCTCGAGACACAGTTCTACCTGTTACCTGCAGGTGATTGGCTTTTGTCAGTCATCATGAGCAGACTGTGTGCTGCCTTAATGGGATATCAATCGATTTCATCTCAGGGCGTAACCCACATAGATGGAATCACTTTTGTTGACAGAGGCCTGTCACTTTTTGCTTTATGCTGTAACGTTGGATCCTTCGGCCTTTCGTCCAGAGCCATCACCAGCTCGATATTTTCACTTGGCCAGTGCTTTGGTTTGGTTTATACCTGCTCCGGCTAAACTGATGACATTCATTTATGATGACTTTCAGTTTGTGCTAATTACTACCAACTTGGTGACCCAGTCAGACGCAAGGTTAGTGACACCACAAGGCGACAGTCAGGCTGTCAGTGAATGTCTGCTGCATGAGTTTTTGCAGGGTGTCCCTTTGACAAGAAAGAGAGCTCTGATTGGCTGTTCCCAGCTCAGTGGATGAGTGTAGTCTTCATTATTTCACCCATTTAGTCCAGTGTCTCCTTATTTTTCTCCTCCTCCTCTTCCTTCCTTCTTCCCCAACCAAAGACCAAGTCCTGCCAACAGCAGCTTCTTCTCAGACATGTTCTGGATCAGAAGCAGCTACAAACCGTCGAGGTATTTCCTCTCACCGGGTGCAGAACGTAGTCTGCCTTCATCTCTGTTGGTTCTTTGCTGTCGTATTAGTGTGATGCTGCATATTAATGTGAGTGAAGTAAAATCAGTGAGTACCTTGGAGAGCCACTCCTTAAAAAAACAATTTAACACCTACTTGGAAATAAATGCCTGTAAACTTTGGAATTGAGGTGTTTTTAGAAAACCCACAAATCCTGAGATTACGTAAATTTTGAGCTTTGCACTAATTCGATCCATGGATGACTTAAGGCTTTAGTTGGAAATTATTTTAAAATCTTTTCACATTTGGACCCTTAGAACTTGAGCTTCTTCTAATTTGAGTCTGACCAATATTTTCATCCTCCCTCCTCCTCATTTGATCGTCAAGGTTGTCCTCTGTTGCTGAAAGGGTAAAGCAGCAGGACTTTGTCAACTGTATGTCTCTTACATAAGAGCGACACCTCACTGGTGCTCTTATGTAAGAAGCATCATCGACCAGGCCGAATGAATTTTCTCAGCCTCCCCCATCTCAGAGGTGCCTCACCCTGCAACAGGGAGAGAGAGGGGAGAGAGAGAGAGAGAGAGAGACCAGATCTTCATGTTTCCGTCCTGCTTAAAAAAACAAGTTCTTATCATGGAGGAACCAGACAGATGGCACTGACAACTGGCAGACAGACACACAGACTGACAGAAGACAAAATGAAGAAAGGCAAGAAAGGAAGGAAGAAAGGCAGGGAGGGAGACAGTTAGGCAGGCAGAGTGAATGCCAGGGGTATGGGTCTCAGTGATAAAAACCCACTGGACATTGCTACTTGGATGGGTAGGAGTTTTCCTCTCTCTCTCTCTGTCCCTTCCCTCCATTTCTCCTCATTTCTCGCTCGCTCTGCCTCCTCTAAGCCTCTGTAGCTAAACGCTAGCTTGTGCAAACCATCTGGGAGAGAGGGGATTGTTCTTGCAGAGGGACCTACGGTGCCAGCTTCCTACCCCGACTGATCTGGGAGCTTTGGACACAATAAACAGAATGGATGAATGTTTTTCATTGTACTGTATCTCACAGGAGGAGCCAGGGATAGTGTGCTGTTTAAGAGCTGGACTGGTACAAGAGGAAAAACTGAGAGATTGGATGCAGTGTAATATGATGCACTTAAAATTATTTCCCAAGCTAAAATATAGAACAAAATGACAATCAACACAAATGTACTCGCTCATATTATGAGACTAATATATCACCAACTGTGTTGTTGTGCCACAGATCAGTGCTTTCTAATATCTGGTGTTTTGTATCTTTCACATTTTCTGCCAAACACATGCACATTGCATTGATTTAAACTGAGGTGGTTTGACTGGATAGTCCACTGACTGCGTCAATACCCAGGGAGTCCTGGCTACAAACAGTACATCTAAAAAATGCTTAAAAAGACAAATCGGTCAGTGCAGTCTGCGGATCCAATGAAGTGCGGTCCAGATTCAGTTTACCTTTGATAACCTGTAGACTAGTTTGTTCCCTCACAGTGCTGTTCAGCTGGTTTCACACAGGCGCCTGATTTTGGCTGAGGCAGAGCCTTTGCTGTCTCCCACCACTGACCACCTGAACAGCTCTGTCAGGTGTGGGGGCGAGGCAACGTGAGCTCCGATTTAAATACCACTGATCCTGTTTGTTATGCTGTCAGTTCCAGCAGTCCGCAGAGTCTGTCAGAGTCTGGCTCCACGCTCTAACCCTGTTCAGTTACTGTGCTGTCGACGACTGATCACTGCACTCAAACAGCAGCTACTTCTCTGTGACCTTGGTCTGATGCAGCTTCCACTGTACACAATGAACCGGCGTTAAATATGTAAACGACTCGACCCACACATAAATTAACTCATTGCTAATTGTCAAGTGGTTTTCTCTACTTCTCAGTTAAACAAGATAAATGCGTCAGAGCATTAAGCAAAGCCAGAAATTCTGAGACTTAAAAAATAAAATAAATAGAGTGGGAGTATGAAAATGTGGGTATATCAGAGTGTAAAGTGCAAGTCTACTGAATTATTGCAATAAAAAACAGTGAAATTCAATATATGGCTTTATTAGTGTAGAATAATTATATATTCAAGGTTATAAACAGTCCCTAGGTGCCTGTACAGCGGACTGCAGTGCATGTGAAACATGAGCTAATGCAATTTGTTCATAATTGAAATGAACCATCGTGGAAACCATGTTTAAGTTTTGGAGGGATATCATTACAAGGCTACATCGAAATAACACCTGAATTCTGCCGCTGACTGATAAAGCCATAGGTGTGTTGTCACTGCCTGATACCAGAGCTGCACACCTGAAATCTCATTTTGACAGGAGATTGTGCCTGCTGGGGATGAGCATGTATCATTTTTTGGAGATAGGGTGTTTTCAGAGGGATGTGGAGATGTGAATGAGGTGATGAGCTTCACGGAGGAGAGGTCTTTAAATTTTCACTCATCCCTCTCTCACTGATGCTGCGATGGACTAATCCATGGAGTGAGGCTGCACTCTGCTGTCTACATCTGTAATGACACATGTACATCTGTAGAGACCAGCAGCAGCTATTGCTTTTAAAGCAGTATTGGTATAAATGAGAAAGAGTAAATCGTACTAACGTATGTTTACATTTCTGGAAACTATAAATGCCCACAGTTTTTAAAATTAAGTTATGAGCCTCTGCCAAACAACCGAGATCTTCATTTTACATAAAAGTCCATTAAAGTGAAATAAATATGGGGAACTTAATAATATTAAAATACATATTATAATATAACATGACGTGCAATATGTATAGAATTATATAAAACCTGCCCATCTGTTCAACAGCAAAGCGTTTTTTGGGCTACCAGATGCTGTTTTTGTGATTTTCTATGCACAATTACTGAGCTATGTTTCCCAGAATTAGCAGCATCTGGACTTTTCTCTGTTTACAGTAGTAACTGAATGTGCACAGAAACAGTGTAAAGGCCCATTGACATGATTGTATACAGTGGAATAATATTAGCTGAATATTATCATGAACAAGTTTATAATAGAAAGCTTTGAATTTTATGATAACAATCCATTTAATTATCAACAAAATGAAAAGTAAACATACTTCGCTACAAATGTAGGCTAACTAAAGAGAGTTGTAAACATTAAAAACACATTACTTGATCTTGCAAATTTAGTATTTGATGTAATCATGTAATTATTCCCTCAGGTTTAACCCAAGGATAGAATTTTTATCAAAATTATATCATGGCAGCCACATTCATCCTAAATTATAAAAATATTAATTTAAGGTAACGAGTTTTGAACTTAACCAAGCATCTCTGGAATTTGTAATAGACCAAACAACTGAAAATTTGTTTTATTCTAATCGTCCTGATTTATGCACATACATGCAGCTTCCCTGTACCAACATGGCGGCTGTAACGGCAGCTCCTGGTTCTGCTGGCCCTTTAAGAGGCTCACTGTCGCCATGGCTACAGTCACTTTGCTATCGTTAGCATGTTAGCGTGTTAGCCTCTGCGCCGGGAAGGTTTGTGTTACTGTCCTTCCAGTCCTGGACTTTCACCGACTGTGACTCCTCTCTGACGGTCTGAGGCAAGTCCCGAATCAGCACCGAGCCCGTCTGGGCTTATTACAGCCGAATATCGCCAGTAATGTTAACGTTTAGCTTAGCTCAGTGCTACCGCCCGTTCCTGCACCGTTAGCTTGCATGCTAACTCGCTGCTAACTTTGCAGCATCACGCTTTAAAGTTAGCTAAAGGTTAGCTAAAGGTTAGTTAAAGGTTGGTTAAGGGTTGGTTAAGGGTTGGTTAAAGACCGTGGATGCAGCTGGAGGCTCAGAGCTCCTGTTGCTGCGGTTTGACCCGGTCGCTGTCCGTGGTCCTGGCCGACTGGAGCAGGTTAATTACGGGAAACAGACATGGACCTGAAGGCTCAGCATCAGTTTCATGTTCAGGCTTGTTTGCATCTAATTCTGACAGTTACCGATACAATCTACCAGCAGCTGGTTGTTTTGTTTGTCTTCCATCGATAAACTAATCGAATAATCTGCACCGGATCAGTGCAAATGTAAATATTTCTCACGTTAACAGCTGAACAGCAGATGACACTGATTAGCTGCAGACTAGTCCTTTAAAGTGAGCTCAGTGAAACAGGAGCATTATTTTAGTTGTACCTGTGGTCCCTGTGCTTCTTTTAGGAGCAGACACGTCACTGTCTGTTTGTTGTGCTTTACACAGTGACGTCTCTTTTATTGTTAGTATTTTGTTTATTCTTCAATAATCAGAAACAATGACGTGAATTATTGACCATTTCTCTACAAGGAGTTTCCATATGTTCAGGTTTCTAATGTATTTCTTTTACTTATTTGTATGCGTGTGAGTAGTTGGTCGTTCAGATGAGTGTTTGTAGGATGGATTTCTTATTGGACTGATTATTAATTGTGCTCAGTGGAATTGAAAATATTGATAAAGTTATTATTAGCAAACAGATTTTCTGAAGGATCAGAACTTTTCTATCTATAAAAGCATCAGAGGCAGCTGCAGCAAGTCTTTAATTTGACCATAATAAACATAATGTTAGTCTATTTAAAATAAGCTCTTTGCTTTAAATCAAGCGTGTATCTCTACTGGTTTCCAGAAGATGAGCAGGAGCGCCGATGGCATCACACCTGTGACCTGCACAGTCAAACCTCCGGTGTACCTGCACATCGGAGACGCCAAAACAGACACAGCTCACTCTGGGGTTTGTGTCGTCGACGTCGCCCTGCCCTTTGGAAAGCCTGTTAATGTAAGGGACCACTACAACAACGCACTGACCATTGTTAGCAAACGGACTGCAGGCAGCTCCATCTACTGGCACATGCTCTGCATCGCACATGCAAAATCAGCAGCTTTACCATTTTGTTAAGGACAAGTTTTGTTTTAGCATATTGATTAGCATGCATATATATTTATTAAAACCTTTCAATCTTTGATCTCGTTAAATCTGTAGCTGCCGAGATCAAACTGGACAAGCAGCTGTATGTGCTTCGTGTGCTCATATTCTCTTAAAATGTAAAAGTCCCAATTAGTTTGTGTGCACTGACCATGCGACATATAGTACTACACTACTGTAGTATTAGAAGTACAGAGTCCCACTGCAGGAGGATGCACAGCACAGCACTAAAGAAATGTGTGTAATCTCCTCACAGCTTGATTTCAACATGCAGTTAGAATAAATTCGTACCATTTTCCCTCAACCTTAATTTTATTCATCATCTGTGTTTTTCGGTTGCTCCCAGCAGCACAGTCTAATTAAGCAGAAAACACACACACACACACACGCATAGAAAACATTTGTTTAAATATAGAGTCCTCAAACATTTTGGGCACTGACCTACTTTTTAGCATTTAGTCCTAATTAACAAGCTTTTGAATGCAGAGTGACTCCTCATTAGCTCAAAGCTTTAAGCTTCAAAAGCATCTGCCTGGAGAAATGTGAGCATGAAGGAAGGGCCTCCACCCAGAGCTCTGATGGTTCTGTCTTTGGGGTTAAATGTTAATGCTTTAGCAGACTCTGTGCTTCTTAAACAGAGGGAGAAGAGCCACTAAGCACCAGGGCCATGTTTCTCCTGGGCACTAATATGTTTTAACACATTAGATTTATTGACATCTTTGTTAAATCATCTGATTTTAATGTCTTTTACATCTTAGATTAGTGGCCAACATTTGTAATGAATGATAAATTAATCAGAATGTATTTGTCTGCCCACATGCTGTATATCAGATAATGTCTTTAACAGAATAATGGTGCATGGGGACTGGAGTTATTTCTGCGCCCAGCGTGGTCTTTTTTAAACCGGGCTTTCTGTGCATGTCTCAGATTGAGGAAATCACCTTTAAAAACTACTACACCGCCAATGTGACGGTGCGACTGTTAAAGAGGAACCCTGGGCAGGAGGCCCCGGCTAAGTGGTGCACAGCTCTGAGAGACCTGCCTCTGATGGACAACCCCCACACCGAGGGAGGCTCCCAGGACTACTGCTCCATTCACAGGACACAGGTAAATGGTCTTTACACTATTTGTCCTTTCACTCTATCACACACCATCGCTCACATGCTCATACACCAATGGAACAGTGAACGGGGGCATGGGGACTAATGAAGCCAAGGATCGAACCACCAACCCTTTGGTTCATGATTGAACCTGGTCGACCTCCTGAGCCACAGCTGCCCCATTCAGGCTGGAGTGTGTGTGTGTGTGTGTGTGTGTGTGTGTGTGTGTGTGTGTGTGTGTGTGTGTGTGTGTGTGTGTGTACTGCTGTGTCTATGTGTGGTGAGACTACACCTGTTGGGCCTGAGAAGCAGATACGTGATGAGTGTTGTGTCCTGAACTGCTGCTGCACTCCTGACTGTGAGGCTGCTAGTTTGAATCCTCCATTTAATTTAAAGGGCACATTACAGTGAGTTTTCCTCCTTACATCATTTTGGTATCTATACCTGCTTATTCCTTTTTAGGGTCCCAGGGATCAGCTGGAGCCTATCCCAGCTCTCTTTGGGCGAGAGGCAGGGGTCCACCCTGGACAGGTCACCAGTCCATCACAGGGCGGTATACAACTCATTTTGTAAAACGTTAGAGTTGGTCCTGCTGTTATCAGGTGTTCCTCTGTGAACAATAAATTAAAATGTGAGGTCATTTGACGTGAGTGTTGGTAGTTGGAATATTGATAAACACAGACAATTTCCCATTTCTTGTTTATTCCTTGTTTATGCTCTGTGCAGACAGAGCCCGAGGGTGAATACTGATTGAGTATTTGTTGACTTCAGCTGCTGCTCTGAGCCCAACATAGTTTAAGGAGTAATCCTGACAGCGTAATGGATGTTTATTCACTTTTTAGGGGTTATTGTTTGTCATATTTGGTTTGGGATTTTGAATGTTTTTGTACAGTATTACTGCAGCAATTCTCCACATGGATCGTTGAATCTCACTAGCGCTGGAAAAATGGTCCTGTGATTTTTGTAAAAACACAAAACATCCTTCCTTCCTTCCCTCTTTTTCCCCATTAAGGCTGTGCTGTTTCAACAGGAATCAACTTGGAAGGTCAGTTTTTATTAATTTTAAATGAGCCCTTCTCTTGTCGTTGTGGATTGTATAGATGCAGGTGGAGCCGGATTATGTGGCGTCTGTGCGACTGATCCTGAGACAGCCGTCCTCTGCCTGGCTAACCTTCAGCCTCGAAGAGATCAAAATATACCCACAGATGGAGCCGGTTCGTACGCTTTTTTTGGTTTGACAGAAAATGTATTCCTAATTTTGACATTAAAGTAAAGTTACATTAGTCACAAACTCAGTGATACAAAGTAGAGTAATATATTGAGTGTGGTCTAAATGCTGTTTGGGGTGTTTCTGATTTGTATTTTAGCCATGTCAGTCTGCAGGTAATGCACAGACTGTATCTAATCACAGTGGCTGTTTTACATATGTACTAAAGCATCAGCCAGACTTCGCCCTGTCACTAGTGCTGTTGGTACCACCTGAGTGAAAACATCGCATCTGTTGTCTTTATCAGAGGTTTTCTGTCCAACAAACAGGTGGGGACAAGGTGGAATCAAACACATCTCATTAACACACCTGTGTCCACCTGCTGAGTCTCAGCGTTCCCTCAGTTTGAGCTCTGGGTTTGTAGTATGTATGTAGTTTGTAGTAGCCAGAAGTTGTAATATCTGATGGGAGTATATGGACAGAGAAGGCTACTACTCCATGCAGATCTTAATGTGATGGTATCAGTTTTTACTCTTTGTCAAACAACGAGAAGGTCCCAATGAAAATGTGAAGCTCATCCTCTCTGTCCTGGGGTCAAACCTCTGGGGTCACTGGGATGTTTTACATGCTTGACTCTTACACTGTTGTTCCTGACACCACCACCAGATGGAGCCACAGTCAAGACTAATCAAGCTCAATGAATTTTCTCAGCACGGTGGCGGCAAAATTGAACTTTACTGCACGACTGAAATGGCATTGGCTTTTCTTGCTCCCAGGACCCAGAGAAGGAGGTTTCTGATTGGCTGTCTGACCTGACCCTGGTTGACCAACACCCCGATCTGGAGGTTGGACTTGTTGTTTTGTGTGTGCATGTCAGCAGTTTGCCCTCTGCTTCAATGTGCTGGAGATTTTACTGTCATTTTTATACTCAAATTATTTAAATTACTTTTTTAGCCAAGTAATAAAGAAACGATTAATTTTTCTACAGTTACGTTTGTTGGAGTGTGCAGAATCTACACCTGGTGAAAACCAGATGTCTCCACATTAAAATTTCATGAGTCTTTCTAATTAAATTAATTATTAAGAGTCTGATTTATAATAATGATTATTAATTCTTGTCCATTAATGAATAAACCATTAAAGACCCATGGGATTATTATCTTTAAGCAGATGACAATTACAGACATTATAACTGTTATAATTGATTGTTATTAATATTATAACAGTTATAACAGTCAGGTTAGAATTCTGACCTCAGCATTTCTAAAATCCTGGCTACAGCCCTGTGTGTGCTGGGTTTTGTGCAGGACACTGTGGCGTCCTCTGCCTGATGTCTGTTTGTCCTGCATGTCTGCCAGGGCCTCCCCGACCCCCACACTGTATCATCCAGTATCCAGCAAATGTGGGCTCTGACGGAGGTGATGCAAGCCAGCCAGACTGCAGCGTCTATCGGCCGGTTTGATGTGAGTTGACTGCTTCCTGCATTTTTTACTGATGAGCTAAAAACTTAGAAGTAGTTGTTCTCCCTCCGATTGGTGATTGACAGGGCCTGATTAATTGGTGAATCATCAATGAATAGTTCCTGAATAACAGCGGGGCCTGGGAGATCCTGTAGTAATGAATGAGCAGCTAATGGTTATTTATTTATTTTGTGAAGACCAGAGATCAAAGGGAAAAATCCTGTTTCTCTGCTCTTTGTTGCCACCTACAGGTGGATGGATGCTATGACATCAACTTGCTGTCCCTGACCTAACATGCTCATTGTGCTGAAGCTCGCTCCATGGAAGCCTGGAAGACCACGGTTCAGTAATGAATAACTAACTCTGGTTAATCAGAGAAGTACCATACATTTCCTGTGACATGCTTTTTACATTTTCTGGTGATTAACTTCTCAAACATCAACATATACCCCAGCTTGTACTGAGCTCTGGTTCTGTAGAAACTGGACCAGTCTACATAATCTTACACTAACCCACTGAACCCTGTAGCTAGTTGACGTGGGTCCAGCATGACAGCAGGAGGTTTGTACTGAGTCCTGCTCGCTGTAAACACACAGTGAATCATAAACTCGACTCTGAATGTACAAAAACATCAGTAGAATAGAAACGAGTCCTGCATGTGGTGTATATATGTGGACTGTGAGGTGGTCCAGCTTTGTGAGCACCAGCAACAATTAAAGACTCTGACAGGACGTTTTGGTCTTTGGCTGTTGAGGGTTTGACTTTTTGGGGTTGAGGTCTGGTTTGATGAGCAGCTAATGTGAACCTTTCAGGATAGAGGGTTAAGATGAGGCTTAGGGACTAATCCTAATCTCTCTCAGTGCAGGTCCTTCCAAGTATTCAAGCACAAATGTGTGTTTGAACGGCAGCTCGGTTCTTCTCCAACATGTTTTATGGGCCTGTTTATCATGGTCTGGCTGCCACACACCAATAAAACTGGTATTCTGTGTAGTGGCTGACCAAGCAGTTATCAAACAATATTAACTGGGGCATTCATCAGGGAATATTGTACATCGACTCTATTTAGCAGCTGCTACTGGAAAAAACCTCTCCCAGGGGTGCTGTTTAAAATACACCAGCCAGTGTTCTTATTTCTCTTAACATGCAGAACAGCGGTGTTGATTCTCAAGAGGTTTCCTACAGAGAGAAGGAAAGTGTTCTTTCTTCTTGTACTTTGTAAAGAACCTCCGAGTCTCTGCTCATATTGTACACATTTATAGTACGTACATGGTAGTTTGCAAATAGTGTTTAAAACACATACTGTTACTGATATTTTCAGTATAAATATGATACACCAGTTAACATTTCCTCATTATGCTCAAAGAAAACTATCTGGTGCTTTAGATGAGGAGCTCAATGTTTCTCCACTGGTTTATTAAGAGTTTTCCTTTCACGTGTCCTCTGCCTGTAAATCTATAGCATCTCTCTGTATTTTCAAGTGTTTCTACCATTTTATTTCCTCCCATGAGTTTTTCCTCGTTGCCGTTATGTTCCTGTAAACTCCGCTGTCACTGTGGCACAGGGCTGCACAAACAAACCTCTCCCTGACCGGCCTTCAGTCTGCTGCAAATGGAGGGAAAGTCTGAGAAAAGCAAATGAGAGGAAAGAAGCTGGAGACGAAAGAAATTGAGGCTACAAATTGAGAACAGACAGCAGAGAGACTGTCTGCACCTCCTCCACAACACACAAATACAAATCAGCAACAACAAAACTGTGCGTAGCACAAAATTGCAGAGCCAGCTGCCTACTGAAGTGCACTTGACATTTAAATTCATACAACCGGCCCCTCGTCTTGCACCCTGCATATAGATGCATTCTGGAGCACGGAAAATATTTGTAAAGGAATGAGGCCGGTGTGAATCAAGGGGATGGGAAGGCTGTGTTTATGCATAAGGGAGAAAAGACAATTAAAGAGAGACAGATCTGTACCTGTGGCAGGGGAAGCTGTTTGTTTTTCTCTAATAGTGCACACAAATCTCCTTCAACCAGAGCTGACGCAGCTCTCAACCCTGAAAACCATCTTCTCTTCTTCCTCCTCCCCCTGACCTTATCAGCCAGGTGTAGTGCAGGTATGCGATTAAACAGCAGTGAAGGCTGAGGTGCCTTCCCCTCTGACCAGAGTGCTGCTACTGTTTATTCACATTGTGCATATTTGTATGTTTATTATCTGGAGCATGTCTTTTACTTTGCTCTGGCTTTTTACATCCAGCAGCTGAACAGTTGCTTTCATTAGCCTCCTTATTGTCAACTCATGGTCTCAGTCGCTCCAGCAGCCACTGAGACCCCTTTAAGCTCAGGCAACTTTAACCGACTCCAAAATCATAGTGGTGGTTATGGTTAAAAAAATGAGCCAGTGACTGTTGGAGGGAAAAGGCACCTGAATCACTGTGTCACTTTGCAGACAAAACTGTCCACTCCCCTGAATGTTCTGTTCCTGTCTTTATAGGCATTGAGCACAGAACAGACAGAACCGACCTGTCAAGACTGGATAGATACCATGGAGCTGCTAGGGTGGCTGTAGACTCAGACTCTAGCTAAAACTCTTTGGTAAACACACATTTGCAGAGTGGCGAGATTACGGCAAAGGACATTTTCTGTGTTAGTGGCCCAAATCCTTGAGCTCCATCTTCCCGTACTGACATTGCAGTAATCCTAAATGGACTTGGACTGAAGAAACCTGGAGAGAGTTTGGAACATTAGCTAATAAAATCCCCAACTGCAGTATTTCTGTTGGTGTCACTCCAGTCCACAGCCTACTCAGAATGTTTTATTAATACAAACAACATTTCATCTGGTTAGACAAGAGTGTACATTGCCCTGAATAAGGGAAATAAATCTTTAAAAAGATCCTATTGGACTGGAATTGTGTCTTTTGTTGGGTTGTTAAACTTTGCTCCCTGTGCTGTGCCTCTATAACCTCCACTCATTAATTTCACTCACAAGCCTTCACTCATCTCCTATCCTTGCAGCATTGCATCACTTTGCACTGAATGATGAGCGATGCCTCTACAGCTTTTCACCCCAACGCCATGAATCATTTATTCAGATGAGCCTGTGACAGCAGTGTCACAGCCTTTCTCTCATACCTGACAGCCAGTCAGAGTGGAACCCTTTATGCTGCCCTCAGCACCTGCAGACAAGCTCACAGGGAGACTGATTTCTTCTTCAACTTTTCTTTAACCTTTGGTAGAGATTGTTTGGGCTTATTAATTAATTACACTGGGTTGTCCAGATTCAGGAGAAGTCTGGGCATGTGGGCACGTGTGCACAATAAGTTAGCTAAGGTAACCTGGGGTTAGCGTGGCGCTAGCATTGTTGTCGTAGCACTGGGTGTGTTGGTGCCTCATCTTGGTAACACAGACATTCAGGCTGACGTGCTGAACAACACACGTCCTGCTCATGGAGCTCCGGCCTAATTACTGAACAAGGCAAATAACCAGGAGCCAGGAGACAATGACCTGGGAATAGGCAGGTTTGGTTGGATGCAGAAACTTGATTTGACAGACTTGACTCAGACCTGCATCTTGTTGTTCAGGAACGTCTGTGTACCTCAGGTGTCTGCTGAGGCTAAGTAATACATAATTAAAATGATGAAGGTAATAATTTTGTCTTCCTCCAGGGCCATACACATTTAGCAAATTGTTTCTTCTCATAATTGGAACAGAAGTGATTGTTTTTGTTTGGAGGGTGTGCGATTTGTGCCAACACTGATTCATGTAGTTCGTCTGTGTGGTGTTTAGGTTTTAGCAAGAAGGAATGCAAATAACTTCCAGATTAATATGCACTCCAGTCTGAAGGAATAACAAAGCCTTCATAGAGAAAAAATATCAATCTAAAATGCAGGTGCAGGAGGTGCTTGTTAAAACAGACACTGAGTAATAGATGGTGTAAAAACTCAAGTTAAAAAAGGCAGCTTGTCATGACCAGTCGCCACAGCTAATATATTTCCACACACAACATGACGCCATTTCAGCAAAACAGGGACTACACGTGGGGTATGCTTCAAAACAGGAAACTTTGCTCATGTCACAACACAGGTCGAGTCCAAAATTAATATCTCATTTCCTCCAAACCTCTTACCTGAGCTGAATCCACCTCAGTGCCTCTAGATTGTTCCGGTGTCACTTTCTCCTCCATTAACCTGCAGGATGGAAACATGCACATTAACGACTTCATGTTACACATTTGCAGAGCAAGCAGGAGCTGAATCTCATGAACACTGAGAGCCGAATGATTCTGATGACTAAACCGAAATGAAGATAAGCAGGTGTTGTAAATAATTATTCTCTGTTTTATGGTTCTGTCAGCACTGATGCGACTATTTGCATCTGCTATTTATTTGCAGCAATGACCAAACTGTTGCTGCAAATGTTCTCATTGATTCTGAGACTAATAATTTCAGAACTAAATGGGGTTATTAGTACAGAGTGATAGTGTTTTCCCAGCCATGAGAAAGTATGAATAAACGTAAAGGTGATTGCTTGTAGGACTGGGGCTCTAGACGAAGTGTGAGTCAGAATGAAAAGCAGATTTTCAATCATTCATTTCAAACTGCAAGATGGAAACAGCGCGGCTAATGCAAATAAACAATGAAACTCAGCAGAGCTGATTCAAATACAAACACATGAAGAAGAGAAGGCGGGAGAGGAACTAGCTAGTTTGTGTGAACGAGGTAAACCCGAGTCAAACATTAGTAAATCGATGCTAAAATGGTGCATATGTGTCAGAGGCAAGTTTGAGATATAAGGAAACTCTCCTGTGCTTTCCATTCACTGCTGGGATCAACACATAACACTATCTGGTCACCACCAGTCCTGGTCCTCGAGGGTCTGTGGCCCCTGCCTCTTTTCCTACTATCCTTGCCCTACACACTGCTGGTTACCTGGATCAGGAGTGTTCAGCCAATCAGAAACTGGAAGGGCAGTTGGAAAACAAGCAGGACAGTGGCCCTCAAGGACCAGGGTTGGTGACCCCTGCGCTAGTGTGAGCCAGTTGTGGCACTAATGTTATCCTGGTTCAGTGGGCCCCTGGGTCCCTCAGGCTCCTGCACACATGGTCACCTTTCCTAAACTACTTTCCTCTATCCAAACACCACACTCCCATTCTCAATCACACACCGTCCAACCCACATGCACACCCGTTCCTATTCCCTTGTTAGCTCCCCAATGATGCTAGACTTTCAGTTCGTCTCTCCAGTCCTTTGAGTTTTGCCTGCTGCGGTGGTTTGTGTCTGTTTGCTTTTTAGGCTTTGTCATCACTATTTTCATGACTAACATTACTTCACTGCATTTCACTGTCCTCCTCACACCAGCCAGGACAATAACTGAGCCACAGCACAGTCATCACCTGCCAAGTGTTAGTTATTTATCCCAGTATTTTATACAAAGCCAGATTTCCTGGTTATTCTGTGGAGGCAAGAACTGAAAAGTTCCATTCACTAGAATTCTTATTCAGTTCTGCATCATTGTCAAAACATATCAATTATATGAGACTAAACTCCAGATAAGCATGTAGCCATTGATGAATAAGGTAAATAGATTGTTTATGTCTCATGTATTCCTGTAGTTGACTGTATTTATTAAAGGTGCATTGCAGACACTAGATGGAGCAGCTGTTCTTCACACCATCTGCACTGAGCTTCCTCATGTTTTAACACCAAGGTGGCCTTTTTCCTTCACTGTGTAATCTTTAAGGGATAAACCCCTTTTATTTCTTCTTCCCATAAACAAGTAATGCCAGAATGCTATAAGGCAGACAAGGTGTACTGTTTTAACTGAATAACCAATAGTGCTGTGTCAGAGCGATGGCGAGGGGCGTATGAAAGCCACTCCGGACTGAAATCCAATTTTAAAAGCTCTGATGGACTGTCAGAGCGATGCTAATTGCTCAAAGACTGGCAATAAAAGTCTACTTTTGTCACACTCATTAGCCCAGTTATTGGCCATTTATTTCAGATGCGTCTTCAGCCCTTAAAGCGTCACAGCTGAGCATTAACAACGTTATGTGGAGCTGCTATAAAAATCTCCACAATCCAGGATGAAATTTGATTTAAGGGTTATTTTGACTCAAGAAAACACTGCTGCACTGCTTTAGCCCCATCTGCCCAAATGTCCACATCAGTCAGGTTGTGTGGGGTCAGGTCTAAACTGTGACGCATGAATACAGCAAAACAAAACATGACCGAGAACGTAACGCCATCCGAAATGAAGCTTCCCCTGATTCAGACTTGCATGGGGAGAATGGCGGGATTAGTTTTACTCTGCTCCTGTCACATGGAGAGGAGCACATCAGGAGGATTTCATGGGCCAGCAGTTTCTGTGCAGTGAAACCTCATTCTGTACGGCAACACCTGTGTCCACAGATGCAGCCATTATTTTCACATTATCCACAGTATTGTACAAGATGTAAGATCCCACGTGAACATGTTGCACACAAAGTGAGTGCAGAGAAGTTACTCTTTTTTATTATTCTCTTTTAAACTGAGGGGGGGATCCAGAAGAATTCTGGAAAGAACCAAAAGGACGGACTAAAAAATGGGGACAAGTGATGTCTGTTGTCGTTTAGATTGGAGGACTTGTTGGTGCGTAGCAGATGCTCCAGCTGCTTTTCAGCCACACAAACCACTGGTGTCAGTCAACAGACTTACGTCCACACACATCACTAACTGCAGTTCCATTTTACAGTGGAACAAGTTTGTTTAGCTTTGACCTGTTTAGTACGTTCGAACCTGCTTCGAATGTTATCACCCAGCTGTTGGCAGACGCCATCAGCACCACAGATGCTACTCCACCTCTTCGTCTGCTCAGCTGGCTGGTGCCACTTGTTGGGCCTGTGTCGTCATAGTTACAGTGATAAACATAAAGCGTGCTGGGTTCAGGAACAAAACTTCTTGTTGGGGTTAGAGATAGACCGTGGTTAAAATAACCAGGCAGTGCGACCGATGGACCGTACCTAAGGACATTTGATTCCTGCTGAAACAGAGAGCTGGGGCTTATTTTCTTTGCACCTCCACATCAACACGACATTTGTGTAAAGACAGTTGGTACTTCTTGCTTCTGGATGCTGCCAGAGAGTCGATCACTGTACGCCTCACAAATGAGGGGACTGAATCATTTGCTTCACCCTAAATCCCCAAACTGACTCTTTCCCTTTGCATTCCCCCTTTATCTGTGTTTCCCTCACTCCTCGGTGTCACAGTCAGCAGGGCTTTGGTTTGATGGCTGGGAAACATTAGAGAGATAAGTGTGCCACCACCCCCCCACCCTCAGGCTTCCTAATGTGCGCCTCCACACAGCTTTAGGGAGAGGATCATTCAGTTGAACGACTTCTTGTTTTCTTTTTCCATCCATTGAGATTGCAGCAAATAGAGCTCATAATAGACTAGCTCGTGCTTGAAAAATGAACTCAGCTGCTGTTTAAGTGGCTGTGCAGTGGGAGTTCTGGTGGACTGTGGTGCTGGTTGCACGGGTGACGGCAGCAGTTATCGTGGCACTCTAAATATTGGGCGCTGAAGTGATTTGTGAATCCCAAAAGTGTTCTTGTCCTTTATCAGAGCAGCATTCAGCTAAACTAAGTGTGCTGCAAGCAGAATGTCAGACACATAGTTAGAGCAGATTAAAGAATATTAGAAAGACGAGCGGAGTTATAAACTGTATCTTTGGCCTTTGGGTCTGTACCAGTTCTCTCGCTACTGAGACAAATTCTATAAACAAATGTCTGAAGTGTCTCGATTTTATGTGAACAGAACAGTTTATGTCACTGCAACAGCTGGTTTTATTTATTTTACCATGTTAAGGGAAGACGTGCGTCCAAGTGTGGAGAATTCCACATTGTTTTCAGACAGCACTCAATGGTCAGTTTATTAGGAACCCCTGTGAGTCACTAGTCCTGTATGACACATTATGAAGCCACTTGTGTTTGCCATAACTCTACAAGCTGTTTGTTTTAATGTCATCCATCTGGTTGTGTTGTGTTTCTGTTCGCTGTAAAAGCACGACAACATCTGGTTGGTGACACGTGCTGGTCTGCTCTCGTTGGCTATTACGAAAATAAGAAGAACCTTTATTGGTCCCACAATGAGGAAATTCACAGCAGCAAGTGAGGCACAAGATAAAACAAGGTATTTACAGTAGAAATAGATTAAAAATGGAAAAAAATATATAAAAAGTAAGATCTGACAATATTACACTGTGGTATATTGTATATTTACACATGTTTACAGTCTATAGTGTCAGTGTGTTTGGGGGGGGGGGGGGGGGGGTCTACTTGGACCAGTGCTGGTTGTACAGTCTGATAGCAGCAGGAAGGAAGCATCAGTGGCAGCCAGATCAGGAGTCGTCAATATCGAACAGGTTTGATATCTGAGATCAGGGAGGCTCCGATCGTACTGACACCACACACGGGGATTATTAAGACAAACCGGCTGTGAAAAGCCTTGAGTCAGGCCACGCCCCCACAAGTGAGTGAGTGAGTCCAATTTCAGGCATAAAGTCTGATGTGTCCAACAGTCCTGCAGTGAATCCTCCTTCACTTTGTGATCATTCACCTGGAAGATCAGTTCAGAGGCTGCATTTGGACAGGACTCTGATATACTGACACCTGGTTCTGGTGGTTAGCCTCAGTGATACAAAGGGGGTAGACAAAATAACAGAAACACCTGTCAGCGTAAACTGTTGTACTGCCACAGAGGGAGGACACGTTTCCCTTTTCCCCTACCGACTGTTTAATTTTGGTTCTTATGATCACACTAATCGACTATTATTGTTACCATGACAACAAGGAGCCCAACCTTAGCAAACACCAATTACGGTCTTACCCTTAGCTCTGTCACATACCCACACGTCCGACTCCTCGTTTTGACGTGTCACGGATCACACACAGAGGCACAGCTAAGTGGACATGCAGACTGATAGACCGCCTGCTGCATTACTCTGTGAGAGATGTGGACAACACAGGGGAAAGATCTGTGGATCCATGGGGCTCACTTACACAAATAGACCTCACCTCTATTGGAGTTCTATAGCAATATCTAAGAAAGATTGCAGAGAATCAAAGCTGCTCTCTGACATCTCTGTGCTCCAAGCACAGTCCATTGATTTAAGGCTGTAGACCTTATTGAGGCACCGCAGGACACACTAGGGAAATACAGAGGTGATTCATCTTTTGATGAGCTGAGGCAAGACTGTAGACACAGCAAAGTAGTGCAATGCTGCAGTAAAGATTGTTCAGAGGGGCCGACAAAGAGGCCGTACTGCACTCAGACAGGCTGGTGTGGAAGTGGTAGTCGGACAGTATGCAGAACAGGTTCAGGAGAAGTGATTTCAACACAGTTTATAACAGAAATGCACAATATGCAAGACAGGATCTCGATCCATGAGAGTTACAGGTTTTGCAAGAGCTCAGACCTAAAGTGTGAACAACACCAGGCAACACCGGCAGCAAAGTCAAAGCGTCTTCCGGTTTACTGGTGCATGTGCAAACAAATCTTTAGCTCAGGTCCTCAAACTGAGCTGAGTGAATCAGGAGTGAAGCTCTTGACTGATGGAGCGGCTGTGAAGAACTACACAGTAAATCAGTAAAGCTACAGTCAAATAGGCAGCAGCTGTGTAATCACCTTATGAACGGTGCTAATATAGATTTTACTGAACCAGCAGCACATTGAACATACAGGCTGAGTCGAGTTCTGCAGTGTTGAATTTCTCTCGTCCCACACAATGAATGACAGAACGACAGTGACCTCTAGTGACCTTAGTAATTAATTAGTAATTAGTGGTTAATGTTAACACCAGTGAGTGCTGTTTGTTTCCTCACCGCTGGTTTCTCTTACCATGACCACAACTCTGCACTAACATTTACCCACGTGGTAAATCACCAACCAAACCCTAACCAGTGTTTTCCCATCGTTCCACTGACAGACACAGATAAACTATATCATATCGCAGAAAGCACAAATACCTGTCACTCTCTCTGAATTTCCACTCTGGGATTAACAGAGTTTATCTTACCTTCATCTTAGAAACTCCAAACCCGTGACCTGATCTGTACTTTACACCTCTATTTTCTGGAACAATCTAAAGACCCTCGTGTTACAAGTGCTTTCCTTGCTGAGGTGTACCTTCAGGCAGAATCACTCTGTCTCAGAAATGACAAATGGCTAATAAAAGACTTCATTTGAGGAACCAAAGTGGACACTGGCATCCTTCTTCTGAGAAACCCCTCGCTCTCCTCGGCACAGGCCACTTGTGGAGATGGCAGCCAATTTAAATGCATATCAATGTGGGTTAGACAGTCAGAGTGATGTGGTGCAGTTCGGCATGTGGCAAAACTATTCAAGTGGTTTCCTTTGCCGTTTCTGTGGAAGCAGTGAAGAGGTGATGCATACTCAATCACCATCCTGCTTTGTGATTCTGAAGCACGAGCCGAGCGCCTCGTATCTCAACCATCGTTAAAATGCAGCAACATGAGAAGGACTATAGAAGAAAGTGAGCTGGCCCAGCATGGGGCCCTGCATCCGCTGGTGTGAAGAGCTGAAAACCGATGAAAAGCACCTGCAGATGAGATCTGATCAGACCCCCCTCTGTGTGTGTGTGCGTGTGTGTGAGAGAGACAACGCACATTTGTGTGTTTAGTATTTGGAGATCGATCTCTGTATATGTGCTGCTCTGTGTGTGTGTGTGTGTGTGTGTGTGTGTGTGTGTGTGTGCGTGCATCTAAACTGCAGCACACTGAGCTCCAGGCTGCTATCACACGCCTGCTGTCGGATCACACAGATCTTAATGAGAGAACATCTCTGCCCTGAATGTTAAACCCTCCGTTTACAAAGAGCCAGGGTTCAGAACCTCGAAGATCCTGGTGCGAGCTGCACACTTGTTTGGACTGAGATTCTCCGTGCTCGACTTGGGAGGGGAAGGAACGTACAGAATCACAGAGAGTGGGAGTTTGTGTGTGAAACTGTGTTTGTTAGAAAAGTTGCAAACCAACACAAGTGATTTATGCTGTTTATCTGTTTTTTTCCCCACAGTCATTTCATTTCAGCAGAACAATCGAACCAACACCAACATCTGGACTGTATCAAAGAAAATAAGCGATGGAAAGGGAGCGATACAAGGTCGGGGCTGCTGTTAGAAGCATAATTAATTTTTTTAAATCTGCAGCTTAAGGTCAGGGACAGACATGTTTGAGGAAAAATGCTTAATTTTTAGGTTGACCTTTTTTGTTAGGCCACAGGTTCCAAAGCTTAATAAAACACTAATATTATTAAAGATTAAGTTGAAAATCTAATTTTTGTTGCTCATCTTCCCTGGTTTCTTTTGTCACCTGGCTGCAGTAATGAACAGGAGGAGAGCCTCGTGGCATGGGAGTTCCTCTTTTGTCAATGTGAAAAGGGACGTCTTATTCCCAAAAATTCCTACAACACCCAGGATGCATTGCGCCCAGTGCATCCTAATGTCCCGTCCATTGTGGTTCATTTTAACGCCAACTTCCTCTTGACGAGAGACGAGCTGTAATGGACGAGCACTGGGTTTTCTGCTCATGATTGAGGAAGGTTTTAGTCGTCATGGTGTCCAGGCTGGAGTTCCTCTGGGATTCCTGCTTTTTCCAGTGTTTTTGGAAGAGTTTCCAAAGACCTCTGCACGTAGGTCACAGAGAGGAAGGGTCACTGTTGTTCACTCCTCTACCTCATGTTGCCTCGGCCTCTAGAGGGTCTAATTAGTCCAAACTAACTCCCACCATAAGCCCCTCCTTCCTGCTCTTTGCCCCTCCTATCCCATGCTGTGCCCTCAAGCTACGACGTGAACTACAGATGCCTGGTTGGGACAAACTGTACAAAAGGCTGCCTGAGTCCAAAGCTAGCGTTAGCTGACGGATGAGTAAATGTGTGAGTCCAGTCAACCTTAAATTGAGCATCTGACAGGCAGATTATCAATGGACCCCCAGACCTTTTGTGCAGTAGCAGTGAGGAAAAGGATCCAGGCCTTTGTAAAGGCACTGTTCCTGGTTGAAGTGTCTTTGTGACAAATGCTGAACCCCTACATGCTTCTTGTAGTAAGTCGCTGTGGATAACAACATCAGCCATGTTTGAGGTGTAAATGATGCTCGGTGAGAATCTGCACCCTCAGGATTCTGATTCGTGCCTCACGTGTTTCTGGCTGAGGTCAGTGGAGGAACCAGGTAATATGTTCTGGAGTGGGCTTTTTTAAGAGAAGCATATAAATTGTACTGGGATGATGTTGCTGCTGGAGTGGACTTTTAAGATGTCATCCTGTGCAGCGTCTTTCTTTGTGCTCCTGGAAAAATAAAACCAGGGCAGAGTGGGGCTGTGTTGTCTGTGCTGCTGCTGCCTGACACTGCTTCCCTTTCTCAGCAGGCAACCAGGGCAACCTGTCAAAGCAGCAACTGACAGCACTGTTACTCAGCCTCTCCACCTCACCATCCTCATCACTGCCTGACTTTTTCTTTTCTTAGACTCTGCATCTGCCTCTCTGAGCGTCTCTCTCTCTCTGTCTGTTCTTTCTCCACTTGTCTTGGTGCATCTCTGCTTTATCTTTGTTTTGTGCTTTCTGCCAGGAGTCATGTCAATTTGTCATCCATCAACGACTCGAAGCAGTCGCTGCTAAAATTAAATGAATAACATCTGTTAAATCGCACGGCATCAGAGCTCAGCTACAACAGAAAGTACGTTAGAAATGTGACCTTATCTAGAGTACACCCTGATTAATACATAGATAGATAGATATAGATTCATTAACCCCGAACTGGGAAACGCCCATAGTGCAGCAGTGTACATGCACTATATACATTATACCTATAAAACTATATGATCTGACTTTTAAAATGTCGTCTTGGCATCAGCTACCAAGCGGTATGTAAAGTACTTCAAATTAGAAATATATAAGGTAGTTAACGTCAGCTACCAAGCGGTATGTAAAGTACTTCAAATTAGAAGTATATAAGGTAGTTAACGTCAGCTACCCAGCGGTACGTAAAGTACTTCAAATTAGAAGTATATAAGGTAGTTAACGTCAGCTACCAAGCGGTATGTAAAGTACTTCAAATTAGAAGTATATAAGGTAGTTAACGTCAGCTACCCAGCGGTATATAAAGTACTTCAGATTAGAAGTATATAAGGTAGTTAACGTCAGCTACCCAGCGGTATATAAAGTACTTCAGATTAGAAGTATATAAGGTAGTTAACGTCAGCTACCCAGCGGTATATAAAGTACTTCAGATTAGAAGTATATAAGGTAGTTAACATCAGCTACCCAGGAGTATATAAAGTACTTCAAATTAGAAGTATATAAGGTAGTTAACGTCAGCTACCCAGGAGTATATAAAGTACTTCAAATTAGAAGTATATAAGGTAGTTAACGTCAGCTACCCAGCGGTACATAAAGTACTTCAAATCAGAAGTATATAAGGTAGTTAACGTCAGCTACCCAGCGGTATATAAAGTACTTCAAATCAGAAGTATATAAGGTAGTTAACGTCAGCTACCCAGCGGTATATAAAGTACTTCAAATCAGAAGTATATAAGGTAGTTAACGTCAGCTACCCAGCGGTATATAAAGTACTTCAAATCAGAAGTATATAAGGTAGTTAACGTCAGCTACCCAGCGGTATATAAAGTACTTCAAATCAGAAGTATATAAGGTAGTTAACGTCAGCTACCCAGCGGTATATAAAGTACTTCAGATTAGAAGTATATAAGGTAGTTAACGTCAGCTACCCAGCGGTATATAAAGTACTTCAGATTAGAAGTATATAAGGTAGTTAACGTCAGCTACCCAGCGGTACATAAAGTACTTCAAATCAGAAGTATATAAGGTAGTTAACGTCAGCTACCCAGCAGTATATAAAGTACTTCAAATCAGAAGTATATAAGGTAGTTAACGTCAGCTACCCAGCAGTATATAAAGTACTTCAAATCAGAAGTACATAAGGTAGTTAACCTCAGCTACTCAGCGATACATAAAGTACTTCAAATTAGAAGTATATAAGGTAGTTAACGTCAGCTACCCAGCGGTATATAAAGTACTTCAAATCAGAAGTATATAAGGTAGTTAACGTCAGCTACCCAGCGGTATATAAAGTACTTCAAATCAGAAGTATATAAGGTAGTTAACGTCAGCTACCCAGCAGTATATAAAGTACTTCAAATCAGAAGTATATAAGGTAGTTAACGTCAGCTACCCAGCGGTATATAAAGTACTTCAGATTAGAAGTATATAAGGTAGTTAACGTCAGCTACCCAGCGGTATATAAAGTACTTCAGATTAGAAGTATATAAGGTAGTTAACGTCAGCTACCCAGCGGTACATAAAGTACTTCAAATCAGAAGTATATAAGGTAGTTAACGTCAGCTACCCAGCAGTATATAAAGTACTTCAAATCAGAAGTATATAAGGTAGTTAACGTCAGCTACCCAGCAGTATATAAAGTACTTCAAATCAGAAGTACATAAGGTAGTTAACCTCAGCTACTCAGCGATACATAAAGTACTTCAAATTAGAAGTATATAAGGTGTAAAGTACACTGTGGTATTTCTAAATACCATTTCCAGTACAGCTGATACTGCAAACCACCTCAGTAGGAGCGTCTGTATCTGTGTCAGTGATAAGCAGTTACAAAACTGAGACCGTGTTATATAAACGTGTCTCCCTGGGTTCCCCGTCTCCTTCGCTCTGCTTGTGTTTGTCTTCTTCACTTTGTTCCGTTACAGAGAACAAGGCTCCGTTGACCCAGTAACGTCCTTTGATATGGAAAATGTCGTGGAGCAGGTTGCTAATGAAGATGTTTTATAATTCAACAGTCAGTCCTTTTCTCTCTGCTTCTGCTTTCAAAGTACCACCATGTCACACGTCGGCAGGTTCGGTTCTGGACGTGTTCTCCAACACAACCTCATGTCTTTTACTGACATGAGAATAAACCTGTTTTTACACGTTAGCTCCCTGCTACCTGGACTCAAGCTGCCCGTCTCTCCTCAGACACGTTTCTCAGCGTAGTTCTGTCTTCCAGAATTTCTATTGAATCATAATGTGACGTCTTTGATCCCAGGAGTAAAACTGTCTTTGCACCGAAGCACCAACTGTCGCCCAGATGACTGTTATTAAGGAGAACATTTACACAGCCACGAGAAAAAGTAACATTACACTTCTCTCATATATATATGTGTGTGTGTGTGTGTGTGTGTGTGTGTGTGTGTGTCAGCCATAACACTATGACCACTGACACAGATAAAGTGAATAACACTGATTATCTTGTTATTGTGGCTCATGCCAGTGTGTTGGGCAGATTAAGCAGCAGGTGAACATTAACTTAGTGGTTAGTACCGACCAACAGTCGTCTAAGGAAGGACAAACAGAGCACAGGTGTCCCCGGCTCACTGATGACCAGGTTAACCTGCTGTAGGTTCAACTTTCACATTTCGTTTACAGACGAATCTTCTTTGCGATAATTGAAATAAAGCACCATAAAGCTGTTTAGTTCTGAGTGGGGACGTCCAGCTGAGCCAGCACAGGTCAGTGAGGTCACAGAGGCCTAAATGAATCACTGGAGCTGGTTCATGTGTGTCCACACACACACACACACACACACACACACACACACATCATGGAGTCCATGACACCACAGAAGAAGCTGCTGCTCGCCAACTAAACATCAGTGCACCTGAAGTTTGTCAGACAGTAGCTGGGAATATGCAGCACACATGCATGAAAACATCGTTTATTTGATTTTATCTTCGCTGATCCAGCCTCCTCTGTGTGACACTAGGCTGCACCGGACACAGTGCATTCTGGGTGTTGTAGGATGTTTGGGACTAGTCACAGGGCATTAAGGACTATTGTTTTGCTGTAGTTGTAGTACATATATATATATATATAATAAAGTATCCATCTATCTATCTGGTGAATGATTATCTCTGGGGGATTATTCCTTTGTGCATTTTGAGGATTTTGCTCTTGAACAATTCAACAGTCACTTTGTTCTTTTAAACTCTCATTGTCGTCCTGCACCGAGAAACCGATCAGACTATGAAAAAATCTATCTACTTATTAATGTAGGAAACTGACTGAACGTAAAAACAACCTTAAATCCTCTGTATAGGGTTTTTACTGCTGCTTCCTGTCTCCATTTCCTCGTGAATTCCACCCTGCTCTCCTTCAGCTGTGCTCCCTTTCCTCCTCCTCCTCTCCTGTGGCTATGAACTCCCATCCTCCTTGTGACTTCTGTCCTTCTAAAGGTTATGACTGGCCATGGCTTTGCTTAGCCTCTCTTCCTCACCACCCCCACTTCTGACGCCAGAGGAGCCTGTGCGCATTAAGTGCCGTTGCCTCCTGCGACTTTCAAAGAATCCCTTGGATCCAAGACCACTTTGAAGTGCCCCTTATCGATCTGCTCTTCTGAAGTGAGGGCGCTTTCAGGTTGAGAGGGAAAGGGGGAAGAGATGGAGGCCAAGAGACAAAGAGAGAACGCAGAAGGAAGACGAGACATTTGGACTCATCGCCTCCAGAAAACAAAAACAGCTTTTTTCCTGGGCCTGGATGGACACGCTCAGTCATATACAGAGTGTTCGGGGTGTTAGGGTTTATTCTTTTATTATTATTATTATCTATTATTAGTTTCTCCACAAATACAATGTGATGTTTTTCTCTCATAACAATAAGTGCTAATATTTTTTGTAGAACAAAGACATGCAGAATCATTTATTGTTGATCGCTGTTGTTAGCGGGGTCCCTGGGACTTCCTGGGACAGTCTCATGCACTTCATATTCCAAATTTGCAGCCTGAAGTTTTCTTTCCTGGCTTTGCGGTTTTTGTTACATGCCAAAGTCATGTTAGCACCAACCTGTGCTTTATTTACTTTTATTATTTATGAGGGGCGTCCCTGGAGGTTGAGCTTCTCTTCTGTGGGAGGAGGATTTTCACTGCATGGTCTGAACACACGCTCATACAGACCCACACACGCCACATCCTGGCTGTGCTGCCTTTCTCAGTGCAGGACTCCAGCGTGTGAAACAGCTGCAGGCCACAGGAAGAGAGAGGATCGAGTTCCTCCACCTCAAGGCTTTGTTTTGTAGCCGCAGTGTGATCACCGTGAGGACGGAGGAGCCACACAGCTTGCAGAGGGTGGAGGAGGCCATAGTGATGCTGATCATCCTCCCTCATTCGTTCAACTGACTCAGGTTGAGGGGAAGCGTCCTGAGGATGGAGAGAACAGCTTTTGGAGAACACGGCCAAAACTTTGGCTGCAGCTGCACAGTGTGAAGGTGGGAGAGAAAAAAGTACTTCGGTTCAAACAAGCTGGAGTCTGTGTAGGTGAGTGCAGCACCTGTATCTGTCGTCACTGTGCATTTACACACTCGCTGCTGTTTATCCATCTGTGGTATCTGAGCAGTTTGTGTAATCTGTATTCATAAAAACTTAGAAAAATAATGCGTAAAGTGATATGACGGCTCTCTGGGCGCTCTGTGTTTGTCCAAACAACCAGTGAACGGCGTCAACACAACCCTCAGCTCCTCCCTAACTGCTCCTGTGGACCACAGTGGTGCTTTACAGCCTGAAACGATCTGCTTTATTTTATTTTACAGCTACATTCTGTAGATTGTGGGATCTGTTTCAGCGCAGGCAGAAAAAACTGCTCTGACATTTACCAAACACAAGTTTCATAAAGAAAAAGGAACCTGAGGAGCAACGGTGATGATGGAAAGTGCCACAGTGACACACGCTGTAAAAAATAAAAACTACCACTAACCCCAGCAGTTAGTTCAGCTCTGACTATTTTATCTACATATTCACACCGAGAGTGACCCACAGAGCAGCCCGTCTCTGGAGAACCATCATTCAGTCATGGTTCCTTTATTTCACCCTTCTCCAGACCCCGTCATAAAGACTTAACACACTTTGAGTTCTACTGATTTTAGCACATCGTCACCTCGTGACAGCCAGTGTGTGTTCAGTTTTCTCTTAATGCAAGACGTTCCTGTTCGTTAAGATTTGAAGTCATGTGACAAAACCTTCATGAGGACAAGGATTATCAGACTCTCAGCTGCAGCAGAGGGATCGTGTGTTTCAGGCCAGGAGGAGGAATTAAAAACTCCAAGTGTATTACTAAGTAAATATGAGCACTTCTGACTCTCTGTTGTTCTTACTGTCAACAAATCCCATGAAAACTACAAAGTCAACACTGAGTCACGAAGCTGCACTGTGATTATAACGTATCAGTGGGCGCCCGGGTAGTGGAGCAGTTACAGGCAGGTCTCTGTCCTGTTCCCTGATCCACAGCCTCTTAACGACTGAGAATGACACAAACAAGAAAACGCACAACCTGCTGCACCGGGTGTCATCACTTCACCACCACAAACACACACTGCGGTTTGCTCCCACCACAGACTGCACTGGAATTAATTCAGACAGAAGAAGTTTCAAATCTACACATCTAGTCCAACCTCGCCTCTGGCATTTTGTTCAGGCCCGAGTTCCAAACCTGTGCAGGAGAAAAAGCTCCAGTACACTGAGTTATCACGCTCAACATGTGGATGTAATTACACACAGAAGAACCCAGCATGAGGTTCGGATTGAGAGTGAGTGGATTCTTATGACAGGCTCATTTCGTTGAGGGTGTTGGTCTGTGAAAGTGATTGGGCTTAATTGGGCAAATGCAAGCGATTAGCAGGAAGAATAAAAGGAGGCTGGGCTGTGCTGGAATAACTGGGCTATTAGAGACACCATAAAGACACACACACACACACACACACACACACACACACACACACACACACACAGACAGTGTGACGTTCTTTATAAACTTGTAATTGTTTCAGGGCTGTGAGAAGCAGAAGTACTGGATGTAATTAATTCTGACCTTTCCCAGAGCTGTCTAACCTTTCTGTGTAAACACTGCACAAGATAACGCAAATTTAGTTACATGATCATCAATGTGCAGTGTTTGCCTTAAGGTGCCGTGTGCAATGCTTGTGTGTATATGGTGTGTTTTAAAGAAAACTTCATAAGAGAAATATCAAGAATAGAAACACCACAGGAGAGATGCAGGACAAAGACGCCGTGTGGGGTGTAAGGAACAGATAAATGCAGATGATGATAAAAACAGCTGGAAGTTAGTTATTGTAGTTGTGATGTGGCTGCTGGTTTGACAGCTCAACAACATGGAGCTGAAGCCGCAGCAGTGAACACATGGAGTATCATTAATTCTGTGAATAAACATATCGTAGGAAAACGTCAGGCTGAAGTGCAGAACGTCATTGAGAATCCTGCTGTTTTTAAGTTCCCTTCAGTTTCACAGTGATGCAGTGATAGTTTGTTTGTACATTCATGGTTCAATGCAAACAGCCACTGATCAAGGTCAGTTCTGCTGCAGCTAAAGCTGATAAATTATTAATATTTTAATATATAACTACATTCATATCACATTCACACCAAGCAGATCATCCAGCATCGCACATGGGACACGTAGGAATGTGAACACGTGATGACGGCGCCTCTGGTCGGGGTTGCTGCTGCTCTTGCCCCTTCTGTCCCGTCTGTGTTCGTTATGGGTCTGCTCATGCTCAGTGCTGTGAGCCTGTGACCTGCAGCGTTGGCTGGGTATTGAAAGGCATGTTAATGCTGCTGTAGATGTGTGCAGAACACACTGATCTGAGCGTGACTGGATCGGCCAGGAAACATCTGGAGACGGTGTAAATCACATCTGCATACTTTCAAGGAAAGTCTGCACCAGAATCCTTTAGGATCCATCACAAACAGTGTAAAGAGAAATGGGTTTTAATGAGCTCAGTTTTTTTAATTTCCAAACACTAAATTAAAAATGTTTTATTAAAGTTTTCGGACAAATGCTGAACTATGGAGCAGCCTTTCAGAGGAGCTGGAAATACTGAGGTTTTTAAACACAGATAGAAAGGCCATGTGTTTAACCTGCATCTGTTATTTCCACTTATTGGCCTTGTTTTCATCTAGTTTATTGGTTTTTTCCCTGTGTGCTTTAGTTTCAATGGTTGTTTGGTCCACGTTTGTTATGGTGTTTTATGGGCTTGTCAGTCATTTGTAAACTGATCTGAAAGCAGAGAGTAAGAAGAAGCATTAACCCCAGCAGACCGGGCGTCACTATGCAGATGGTGCGTCCTGGCCCAGATCACGTTTACAGCAGGTGTGAATGGGACTAGTGTTGGCTTCTTCTTGGTCACGGCTCAGCTCAGTCCCCTCTCTCTGAATTTTAATTCAGAGCTAGAGAAAATGGGTATCAGGGAGCAGGCCTGAACACTAATTTATTGTTTAGCTTCATTCAGCTCAAACCCAGAAACAGAGGAAATAAGCCTGGCTAACAGGCTATTGGAGCAGCTGCCAGACTGATGTGTGAAACCTTGTGTGTTTCTGTGGTTAGGATTAATGTGTGTGTGTGTGCGTGTGTGTGTGTGCGCGCGTGTGTGTGTGTGTGTGTGTGTGTGTCAGGCACATGACAAAATGACTGGCTGATGAGCATCCTCTCCTCCCATGTTATTACAACATTAGAAGAAGAATTGGATTCTGTGTTGGGGCTTTTATATTGCCTCTTTGATTGCATCGCACTCCTCCATTACCATCAGCGGTGCGTGTGTGTGTGTGTGTGTGTATGTGTGTATGCGGGTCTTTCTTTTCTGTTTCATTTTGAACACATTTGTGCATGTAATAGTAAAGTAATGGAGAGGCTGTGTGCACACTGAGACACTGACTGTGTTTCAGTGTGAGGGGGGAGGTGAGGCTCAGACAAAGTCAGAAAATGTGGAAAAGGGAAGAAGAAGAAGTGTGAGAGCCTGGAGGAGCAGATAAGGCTGAGGCTGATGTTTGTCTGCAGCCTCTTGTCCATCACTGTTTTTCCTACATCGGCTTCTCTGGGCACAGGAAGCTGCTGAGGAAGGAGCCTGGGTCAGAGTGCTGAATGTTACCGTTAGTGTTAGCGTTAGCATTAGTATTAGTGTTAGTATTAGTGCTAAATATTAGTGTTAGCGTTAGCATTAGTATTAGTGCTAAATATTAGTGTTAGCGTTAGCATTAGTATTAGTGTTAGTATTAGTGCTAAATATTAGTGTTAGCGTTAGCATTAGTATTAGTGCTAAATATGAGTGTTAGCGTTAGCATTAGTATTATTGTTAGTATTAGTGCTAAATATTAGTGTTAGTGTTAGCATTAGTATTAGTGTTAGTATTAGTGCTAAATATTAGTGTTAGCGTTAGCATTAGTATTAGTGCTAAATATGAGTGTTAGCGTTAGCATTAGTATTATTGTTAGTATTAGTGCTAAATATTAGTGTTAGTGTTAGCATTAGTATTAGTGTTAGTATTAGTGCTAAATATTAGTGTTAGCGTTAGCATTAGTATTAGTGCTAAATATGAGTGTTAGCGTTAGCATTAGTATTATTGTTAGTATTAGTGCTAAATATTAGTGTTAGCGTTAGCATTAGTATTAGTGTTAGTATTAGTGCTAAATATTAGTGTTAGCGTTAGCATTAGTATTAGTGCTAAATATGAGTGTTAGCGTTAGCATTAGTATTAGTGTTAGTATTAGTGCTAAATATTAGTGTTAGCGTTAGCATTAGTATTAGTGCTAAATATTAGTGTTAGCGTTAGCATTAGTATTAGTGCTAAATATGAGTGTTAGCGTTAGCATTAGCATTAGTGTTAGTATTAGTGCTAAATATTAGTGTTAGTGTTAGCATTAGCATTATTGTTAGTATTAGTGCTAAATATGAGTGTTAGTGTTAGTATTAGCATTATTGTTAGTATTAGTGCTAAATATTAGTGTTAGTGTTAGCATTAGCATTATTGTTAGTATTAGTGCTAAATATTAGTGTTAGTGTTAGCATTAGTATTATTGTTAGTATTAGTGCTAAATATTAGTGTTAGTGTTAGCATTAGCATTATTGTTAGTATTAGTGCTAAATATTAGTGTTAGTGTTAGTATTAGCATTATTGTTAGTATTAGTGCTAAATATTAGTGTTAGTGTTAGCATTAGCATTATTGTTAGTATTAGTGCTAAATATTAGTGTTAGTGTTAGTATTAGCATTATTGTTAGTATTAGTGCTAAATATTAGTGTTAGTGTTAGCATTAGCATTATTGTTAGTATTAGTGCTAAATATTAGTGTTAGTGTTAGTATTAGCATTATTGTTAGTATTAGTGCTAAATATTAGTGTTAGTGTTAGCATTAGCATTATTGTTAGTATTAGTGCTAAATATTAGTGTTAGTGTTAGTATTAGCATTAATGTTACTTTTAGTATTAGTATTAATGTTACTGTTAGTGTTAGCATTAGTGCTAAATATTAGTGTTAGCGTTAGTATTAGCATTAACATTAGCATTAGTATTAGTATTAATGTTACTGGTAGTGTTAGCATTAGTGCTAAATATTAGTGTTAGTGTTAACATTACTAATAATATTAGTGTTAGCACTAGCATTAATGTTAGTGTTAGTATTAACATCAGTGTTAGTATTAGTGTTAGTGTATTAGTGCTCAATATTAGTGTGTTTAGAGGTGATTCCTCTGTTAGGACCCAGTTCTTAAGGGGGTTGCTTTCTGTCTACAGGGGCATGACCACAGGTGTAAATGGGGAACACCTGGGCTCAGGTGTGTACAAACGCGTACATACATAAGTTAGCTTCAGCAGGAGTTGTGTGTTTTCCTCTGTGTGTGTTCTGATTCACAACAGCACATTTGCCCCATCTACTTTTCGGTGCCTACAGATTTCCCCCTATGCTTCTTGTTGCATCCTCAGTGAATCGCTCTTTAGTTCGTTCCTTGTGTTTGTGTTTCCTGTTTCTGCCACAGCGCAGCCTCCAGGCTGTGACGCTGCACTAAACAAAAGAACAAACCGAACCATGTCCAAACATCTTAAGGCTTCATAAATCTGTTCCCGAGGAATTTTGTTTGTAATTGTGTATAGAATTCACATTAACACACTTTCCTGCAGATTGAACAGAAATCTGTTGCTGCATCTGTGTGTAAGATATAATTTACGCACATTACACAGCCTGACAAACTGCCGTGTGCACACATCTTTGTGTTTGTGTCCTCGCGACACGCCTCAGCAGACACCAACCACATGTCCGCACCATAAAATACAAGCCCCTCTAAATCCCTCCTTATTGATCTGACATGGCTTAAATATAAAGCGAGACAATCGATGGCACTCAGCAGACTGAGTGTATCATCAGGCTGAACGCTGATAACCAGAGCAACATTATTCTTTCTGCTTTTCAGCACACATCTCTAAAGGCCAACTGGATGTTTGATAGAGAAAGACTCTAATTGCAGCACTGAGCAGCTTCTTCTCAGCATCATTTCATACCTTTTCTACTCAGAGAGATGTGTTTAAAATTTGCTTCAAACGCAGCCTCTGTGTGTGTGTGTGTGTGTGTGTGTGTGTGTGTGTGTGTGTGTGTGTGTGTCATCCTACACGTGTTATTCCTCCAGTTATCTTTAATGAAGATATTTACCATGTTTGTTGCACCATCAGGACACAGATGTTTGCATTAACGAAGCAGGATATTTACTAAACTGCAGATGCAAATGAGCCGCAGCCGATTTGCATAAAGTGCAGCTAAATAAGATCTGATGCCGAGTTGTCGTGACTCATGTTGTGTAGGTCTGCAGAGAAATGGGCCACAAAGAAAAGTGTTTTCTGCTGTCAGCGCACTTTTAAAACTGCAACTGCATATTTGTCCTACAAGAAGACAGATATTTGTGAAGAAATAGGAGTTAAATGTCCTGATAGTAAAAAATGATTGAATGAGTCATAAAAGTGTGGAAGACGTTAAAATCCACTGAACTCCTCTGACAATAAAGGAGAGAATAACAATAACCATGTTTCAATGACTTACATAATAAGAACTCTTGGCCATTAAACATTATTACATGTTAAGATAAATAAGCAGCAGGAAACATGATGAAATGAAAAACATCAGGTTGTTCTACAGCTGCTCTTTGGTTTGATGCTGAACTTGAAGCTGTAAAGTCTCAGACACAGCAGCTGTATTTTATAACCGCAAACAGCAGCAATAATCTATATTTTATAACACTGGTGTACGACAATGTGACAACAGTGTGACTGAGCTTTACGCAATTTCAGTCTCAGCTTAGTGTTCAGGATTCTGGCGCCCTGGTTCTGTAAAAAGCCACAGTCGTCTACCTGCTCAGCAGCAAACAGCAGACAGACACAGTCAGAGACCAGCTGGTGAACATAGTGGAGCATTTAGCAGCTACAGAGCCAGAGGTTTCCCTCAGGAGGTGGTGGAGACCAAACCCAGAGCTCAAACTGAGGGAACACTGGGCTGAGACTCAGACACTGGTCCACATAGACCAGCATGTTGGTCTGCAGCTGCTGGAGGAGCTGGAGGTTAGAAATGGACTCCACTGCAGTCCACACTTTTCAGAGTCCCGGAGTGACCCTGTAGTAAATAAGGACCAACTCAATTTGACGGTCTGGTGCTTTAATAATCCCCCCCAAAAAAATCCTCCTCCATGTTTTGAAGCACAAAAGTAAAAAAAAAGAAAAAGTCTACTAAATTATCTTAACTATCTTATTAACAACTTGTCGACCGGGCAGTGTGCTGGGTCTGTTATTTAGCATATTTAAAGTCCCTTTCATCAATGACTTAATCCACCTTTCACAGGCTGTAGCACAGACACGTTTTAGAGACTCTCCTTCCTTCTTTCTCATCAGGCCATTGATCACTAACGTCTCTTCTCTTTTCCCTCATGTCATGGGTGGTAATGGGTATTGGAAAAGACATTGATGAGGTCCAAATGAAAGTAGATGTCTCAGTGAAGTGGAATTTCTAGCTTTTGTCTGAGCCGGGCTCTGTGATGTGAGGCTTGGCCTCCAGGATTTCCTCCATTTTATTTCCCTCCACTTTTCTTGCAGAGCGACGGCCCACCCCCTCCCTCAGCCAGTGCACGGTTAGTGGTGTCCAAAAGCCAGACGCTCGGCCCCACCACACTCCAGACCAGACCAGATCCCCTGACCTGTGAGGTGGCCCAGCATCTGCTCAGAAGGAAACAGTGTGTGTCTTTGTCATGAGCTCAGAGTCGACATGTGACACAATTAGCACAAAAAATAAAGAGTAAATTCAGTCATTTGTCCAAACACCTCAAACATAAATGTACAAACACTAAACTCAAGTCTTGAACCCAAACATTATGCAATATGCACTTAAACTCAGATACTGTGTCTAATCAATACAGACAACAGTCAATAACTATTGATTTCTACATGTTTGCACTGGAACATGGAACTTTTCCAACTCCTTAATGTCCTGAAAAGAAAAGACGGAGTGGGAGTGCTGTCCTTTACAACACCAGCTTTACCTTTGACCTCAGGAATAACCGAACTCATACATTTCTGACAATGTCACCAAAAACAGAGACATGAGCTTCATACAGACAGATGTTAGGGCAGCTGTTGCGTTGCATTCAGCTGTGCAGCTGTTTAAACTACAGTATTGGTCTAATCAATATGTACTTAATCTCCCATGCTCCTTCACTGCAGCCATCCTGTCAGTCTGCATGTAACAGCATAACTGTTGGTGAAAACCAGCAGCCTTGACTCCAGAAAGTGAGACTCCAGTTTTGCTGTTTCTGAAAAGAAGATTTACTGCTGCTGCTGTGCTGCCTTCACCTCCGCCCCCCTGAGAATCTGCTGTTTTCAAACGGGCTTTATCTGCAGCCTGATCTCAGCCCAACACACACAAATAACACACTTTAGAAAACACGCACACCCCGCAGCGAGTGCGTGTGCAGCCGACACGTGTTGTGGTCAGTCCGTCCACAGTGACAACTGCCCCCGACCCCTACACCTGATCAGGACCATCTCCCACAGCAGCACATCTTCATATTTTAATCTTTATCATTCTGTAACTTCCTGAAAATAACGAGATGATGTCTCATCACTGCTGAAACACTTACAGTTTAGGTTTGCTTCTTTCTAAGGCTCGTGTTTATAAAAGGATTATGGTTTGGTCGGGCACAGACTAGAGTGAGTCACTGTTCTGCCTGCGTCATTTCTTGGTGCTGTCAGTGATTCTGTTAGAGACCGAGCATGTTTTTTGTGTTTAGGGATGAAACGGTGATAAAAAAAACACAGATTTATTCTGTGGGGATTCATCGTCTTTGCAGCTCAGGCTCATTGAGTTTAAAGGAATCACTTTATGGAGCTTTGGGTTTGTGCTGGTCCTGACGCTCAGAGTACTAACACAGTTCCACAGTGTGGGTGAGGTGGAGGAGGACGAGGGCGGATGAAGAAACTGGTTAATGTGAGCGTCTGTCTCATTTGTGTGCATCAGCTTTAACGCCGTTTTCAGGGCCGATGTTCAGACAAATCTGGGCTGCAAGTGAAAAATCTGCCGCCGTAAGTAACACGAAGGTTTGCAAAGGGTTCCCAGAAGTTCCTGCATCATGTAGAAATTAGGTTCTTGTTTCAACTGGTTATTACGTGATTTGACACCCTGACCTGTGGTGACAGCAGCTGGAGATCAGAGTTGACACACTGTACATGTCTTTGTTAATGAGTTTTGCTAAAATAAAGGAATGAGTGTTCGTACGCAGCCGAGAGAAAACATCATTTCTTTTTTTGGTGTAAAGATTCTCATTTTCTGCTCATTTCACCTTCGTCGAATGTTCAAGCCCAGTTTATGAACCTTCCTCCATCAGTACTTTTCTATTTATCGTGTTTTATCTGGGTCAGAAAAAAAGAATTATATATTCAGTGGGGGAAAAAAATCAAATCATTTTTCTACAAACAGCAGCAGTGAGTGAAGCCAAGGCTGACAAAACACACATTAATGCACAAGGTTGCAGCAAAAATCATGTTCAGTCTCCAAATGCAGCTCCATCATTAACAAAGCCCACACCCCCCATCTCAGAGCTCATTTCTCACTGGGTCCACAATCATCACGCCGCTTTATTTGTGTTTGTTTTATTTATCCAGCTGCACTGCGTGCCATTGTTTACCCTGCCGGCGATGTCCTTGGACATCCATACATCTTGGAAACGGATAATACCTGCCAAAATCTAATTTAGCCCCTCGTCCTCCCCATCACCCGCCCCTCTTCGTTGTCAGACCTTGTAGGCAGATTCTTTTAGGTCCACAGATAATAAATCTCTGATCTGTGCTGCTGCGGAAGAGAAGGATTATGAAGGTGGAGGAGAAAGGGCGGAAATCTTGGAAAATAGCAAACAGAATGAGGAAGAAGAGGAAGACGGGAGAGATTTCTAGACAGTGAGGAACCAGGAACAGACTGACGGTGTATGAAGCAAAATGGGTCCAACAGTGATGCTGCTCTGAACCCGGTCCTGACACTTTGGGACTGAAGACGTTTGGGTCGGACTTTGTTACGACTCATTAATGCAGCTCAGACCCTGGACCACCTGGGCCCCACGGCCTGTGTTCGCAGTGACCAACATTTCTAGTTAGAGAAACAACAGAACGACGTCCAGTCAGACAGTGGCCTCACTTTTCAAAGTCACAAAACAACTGCAGGGATTTAAGACGACTGCAAAGCCTCAGAGTTAATAACAAGAACAGCTGCAGAGGCTCCAGCCTGCTACGGTGACTCACACACCGCGTGTGTGTGTTTGACTTGGATTAATATATATGCGGGGTGAAAATAGTTCATATGCATGCGTGTGTGTGTGTGTGTGTGGAGTTCAGTGTTTGCCTTTTTAATAATGCAGGAGTGTATTTGGAAAACATATTAACTATTCAATCATGTGCTGCAATATGACTTTTTCCCATAATCATACTCACTTAAGGAATCCTCTGTTTGCAGTTATTTTGTTTGTGCCTTGGGTCAGTCTGTCAGTCTTAATACCACACACACACGCACACACACACACACACACACACACACACGCACACACACACACACACACACCTGATCAACCATCTCTGCCTCTGATTGTTCAGCCTCTGTCTGACTCCTTCCTATTCATAACCTTCTTTTTGTTTTGCCTCGGTTTCTCATCTAAAGGAGGTTTTAATAGCTCTGACTCGACCATCAGACAACACATCAGCCCTGCTTTCCCTGCCTGAAGAGCTAAATGCCAGGCTGTGCTCCTGCAGACCTCTAGCCACGTTTGAGCTGCACGTCCACATTCATACACAAACTGTCGTGAAACTGTCAAAATGCAAAGATTTGCTTCATCCGGTAAATTTCTGAACCAAATTTCATGAAAATTCGACAGACCAGTGCTGCCTCCCCTGAAGCTAAGAGTCTGCAGCTGGTCAGTCCAGATGTTTACAGATTGCTGAACCATGAATCGTGTCTTTTTCGGACTCACGTATCGGCTTTAGACAAAAGTCATTTGCTGCGTTCCTCAGACATCCACGTTCCATTCATTCAGTTTTGCTCTTATTTGCTTCTTGCGCTCAGTTTCCAGATATTTTCACTGCTGAGCTTCAGCTGATGTTTCCTGGCGTCATCCCCCCCTGACGTCACGCTTCAAACAGACTTCAGGATGATTTGCGTACTCGTCCCCCGTTTCATGTGGAGGCAGCTGCAGATGAGCTGAGAAGTTGTGAGGTTTCACAGCCACGGGGAGGGAACCAGGAGCAGAGTTCTATTTTTGTGGTTTTTTTTAAAGTGTGTGTTTGTCTGTAGGTTCAGTGTTTTGTTTCCTTTTGAGTATCTCTGTAGTTTTACTCCTGCTGCTTTAGGGGGATCCCAGGGGCCAAGAAACAGCCAATTGCCAAGCTCTAAGTTGTTTTGATCATGAATTGAATATATTTTAAAAACCTGCTGAGAAACAGTCAGAAAACCTGCACCACAAGACGCCAGAGATCTACCAGCTTCACCCAGAGAAATTATCGGCATGTGACAGTCAACCCTTTGACCTTTGGTAACTTAAGCTCAGACTTCAGGCTGAGTCTAATTAGGTCATATGATTTTTCTGGTTCCATCTGTGAACAGACTGTGCTGATGTAGTTGGAGCAGCATAAAAACGTCCCTGTCTCACTACAAAAGGCTGATTAAAGCTGAATCTGAGTCCTGACTCAGTTTTAATAAATAAGCTTTGAGGTGCACAGCGATTTTCTCTCTGTGTAAATATGTGTTTCTGTCTTTTACCATTTTAATGAGTATAGACCAGCAGAAAAGCTAATTTGGGTCAAAAACCTCTTGAGTATTGTCTAAATTATAGATCTGGATCTATACTGTCCCAACTCTTCAGCTTTCAAAGGGCACTGCTTAATTAATATTGCTCACTCCACTCAAACACTTTCACCTTCCTATTCACACCTACAGAGTCTGTCCTGCTCTGCCCAATTTAATGCTCAGTGTCAGCGTCACCTGGAAACGCACATAAATACCTACGGGACACAATACTCCAGAACGACTCGACCACAGAGACACAAAATGACTCAACGTGACCACAGGAACCTGAACTGAGACAAAAGACACAAACCGGCTGCAAAGCGGCAACACTCGGCAGATGTTTGCAGCTGTTTCGTGCCTCCTTCTCTCTGGGTGAAGTGACTTTGACCTGTTTGTTGTTTCTGTGAACACACTAGTCAACGTTTCCTCCGCTGCTGGAACAACAGCCAACTGTAACAATCCTGCCTCTGCTTTGCTGTTACTCTCTTTCTCTCTCTCAGTCCCACAGTCAGACGCTCTGATGCTGCAAACCTGCTTTGAATGTGACGACTTTTAATGAGGTTTGAGTCATTTTTCTAATTTCCACAGACCTGTTACACATCACAGATGAACATTAGCAGATTCTTTTCTTGACCTTACTCCCCTGTTGACACTGTCCTTTGCTCAACCAGAAGAAAGCAGGTTGTCTGATTTCAGCAAAGCAGCTTTTATAAAGAGGATTTTCATTTTGGTTTGATTTATTCGCCTTCATTTTGAGTGAGACCATTAGTGAAGCTGACAGCTACACAGCGATAGCATGAGGAAAATGGTTCTGCAAGCAAATGAACAACAATCTCTACTTCTGCCTGTTCTGTGTGAAGGCTTTTCATCAGGCCTGCACAGGCCTGACAGTCGGCTGCAGCCTCCTGGAGCAGATCAGTCTTTTCATCCCGTCTTCCTTTTGTCTCCCAGACATGAACATGAGCAGAAGTAACATCAGAGCTGTCAGCGCTTTGCCTTCGCAGGAGAAGAACATGAGGACGAAGGCGAAACGGAGGCTGATCCTGCAGGTCAGTGCGTAAGATGAACAATCCAACAGCATGACATCAGAAAACATCCTGAACTGTCAATAATTAGGATTTCAGCCTGCGAACTATAATGTTTAAGAATGATTATGATTTTAGCTCCAGCCTGAACACAGGACTGAACCTGACCTGAATATGTCACTACAGTGAAGGATCACTGCACTCCACGTGTCTGGTGCTTTGAAAGCATCAAAGTAAAAAGCAGATTCACACTCGTTTCACACTCGTTCACACTTGAAGTTCAGACGAGTCACTTTTTAGGTTTTGCTGTACATTTATCTGTTTACAGGAAGAAGAACAACAACTGCACGTCGACTGCACAACAACACAGAGAAGTGTTTTCTGATTTAACATTGGCTGTATCTTCACAAACCATCACATATCACACACACACACACACACACACACACACACACACACACACACACACACACACACACACACCCTGTGGGGGACTGTCAGAAAAAGAGAAATGAAGAGATGGAGCGAGAGAAGGGGGATGACAAAAGACCCTGGACTGCTCACTGTGATTAATAGCTGTAATATAAACACTCACTTCACCACAGCTGCATGTGACACGCCGTCATGCACACACACTCCCCAGAACCACACAACATCATGTATAAAGCAGAGTTAAGAATATCTAGTGTATATTTAGGAGGGCACAGCAAATACACAGCGAAAGACACTGAACCAGAATTAAACAAAATATGTCAAACAGGTCCTTTTCCCCACAAACCGTATTCACACATACAAATGAACATCCTGCCTGTTTTTGTTCAGTGTGTGTGTGTGTGTGTGTGTTCTAATCACTTGTTAAATGTTTGCTCTAGGCAGTATCATCGCAGCGTTGGACAGCAGCATTTTTCTCTGTCCCTGGCTTCAGAATAAAATGTGATAGTTCAAATTATCCAGAAAATGTATGTCTTTGGCGGCAGGAGCTAAAAACAGCATCTGCAAATGAGTATTTTTTACCTGTAAAACAGGTTTTTCTGTCTGGAGCTGTGTCAGTTTTAACCTGTGTGTGTCTGAGGTCACAGGCTCTTCAGTGTAGAGAATATTTACCCAGCATTTATTTGCATGTAACTTTAGAAATGTTGACTTCTTTGTAGTCACTGCATTAAGCTGTGGTGCCAGAAAGTGACCACAGTCTGAGGGGAACTGGTAAAGAGGCTTCGCCCAGTTACTGTCGACCTACAGCTGCTTTTCTCCCCAGTGCCAGTGTGAAGGCACATCATTGAAAACCGTAACTGCAGCACCAACTTTGTCTCTGAGAAATCTGGTTTTGTCCATACAGAAGATACTAGAGGAAATCCCATGAGCCTCATTGGTTTCTGTCACAATCAGAGTGGAAAAGATTTTTAAAATATATTAAATTCATGAACAAACAACTTAAGACTTGGCAATTGGCTGTTTCTTGCCCCCTGGTAGTTCCTTAAAGATTTTACGTCTGCAGGCTTCTTGTGCCTTTGACGTTTAATCAAAGGAGCAGATATTTTCTAACGCAGCTCTTCTTCTTCCGTATGGATGTTCATCCAAACTGTGGAGAATCTGTACCAGTCAGCACAACAGCCTTTATGGGGAACATGGTGGGACTTGTTTTTGGAGCTTGTGGTGTCCAGAACAGCTCATCACCCTCCACAGGTCAATACGGTGAAAAGACTGAACTGAACTCTTGGTACACAGCACAGTATCAGCATGCAGAACAATGAAGCCATACAGTTAAGAATTTGCTCTAAAAAATTATAGATCATTGAGGAGAAATGTGCCAATATGTGGACAAAATACCCAGAACAGCTTTTATCTCTTGTGCTTTAGGTTGGTGTGTTTCAGCAAACAGGCCTCGTCATTATAAACAGCCTCACAAGTCATGTGTAAGCTGCTAATGGACACCTGTAAATGCCTGCACAGAGGCCCTATGTGAATGCATTGCACAATAAAGGCACCGCGCAATAAAGGCACTGCACACTGCACAATAAAGGCACTGCACACTGCACAATAAAGGCACTGCGCAATAAAGGCACTGCACACTGCACAATAAAGGCACTGTGCAATAAAGGCACTACACACTGCACAATAAAGGCACTACACACTGCACAATAAAGGCACCGCGCAATAAAGGCACTGCACACTGCACAATAAAGGCACTGCGCAATAAAGGCACTACACACTGCACAATAAAGGCACTACACACTGCACAATAAAGGCACTACACACTGCACAATAAAGGCACTACACACTGCACAATAAAGGCACCGCGCAATAAAGGCACTGCACACTGCACAATAAAGGCACTACACACTGCACAATAAAGGCACTGCGCAATAAAGGCACTGCACACTGCACAATAAAGACACTGCGCAATAAAGGCACTACACACTGCGCAATAAAGGCACTGCACAATAAAGGCACTGCGCAATAAAGGCACTGCACACTGCACAATAAAGACACTGCGCAATAAAGGCACTGCACAATAAAGGCACTGCGCAATAAAGGCACTGCACAATAAAGGCACTGCACAATAAAGGCACTGCACAATGCACAATAAAGGCACTGCGCAATAAAGGCACTGCACACTGCACAATAAAGGCACTGCGTAATGAAGGCACTGCGCACTGCACAATAAAGGCACTGCGCAATAAAGGCACTACACACTGCACAATAAAGGCACTGCGCAATAAAGGCACTGCACAATAAAGGCACTGCGCAATAAAGGCACTGCACACTGCACAATAAAGGCACTGCACAATAAAGGCACTGCACAAAGACACTGCACACTGCACAATAAAGGCACTGCACACTGCACAATAAAGGCACTGCACAATAAAGGCACTGCACACTGTGCAATAAAGGCACTGCACAATAAAGGCACTGCGCAATAAAGGCACTGCGCAATAAAGGCACTGCACACTGTGCAATAAAGGCACTGCGCAATAAAGGCACTGCACACTGCACAATAAAGGCACTGCACAATAAAAGCACTGCACAATAAAGGCACTGCACACTGCACAATAAAGGCACTGCACAATAAAGGCACTGCACAATAAAAGCACTGCACAATAAAGGCACTGCACACTGTGCAATAAAGGCACTGCACAATAAAGGCACTGCACAATAAAAGCACTGCACAATAAAGGCACTGCACACTGTGCAATAAAGGCACTGCACAATGAAGGCACTGCACAATAAAGGCACTGCACAATAAAAGCACTGCACAATAAAGGCACTGCACACTGTGCAATAAAGGCACTGCACAATAAAGGCACTGCACAATAAAAGCACTGCACAATAAAGGCACTGCACAATAAAGGCACTGCACAATAAAAGCACTGCACAATAAAGGCACTGCACAATAAAGGCACTGCACACTCTGCAATAAAGGCACTGCACAATAAAGGCACTGCACAATAAAAGCACTGCGCAATAAAGGCACAATGATGCATTACTGCACACAGTGTATTTCCTTTGTTTTTGTCCAGTCCTCCCTGTAATGGACTGCAGCCTGGACAGAAATGATAAGAGGGGCTGATATGAGCCAGACTGGTTTCCTCCTAACCCTCCAACAGTGGAGGTTTCCAAGGGAAAGTAATTACCAGGCAGCAGTTTTGTGCGTAAGATGCACATTTGTCCTCTTTCATTTCATTAACTGTCACAGCAGAGCTGAGAGTGGCTGATGTCAGGTCTCTCTGCTCATACCCAGATATTGTTTTGAGGACAGACTGAGCATTAATTATTTTTTTTCTTGTCTTTTATGGCAGCTCGGCATCAACTGATTTTTGTGTTGGGGATAATGGACTCAGGGCTCCAGGCTACTTTCCTGAAATAGGTTGACAAGACCGAACTCTCCTTTTTCCACATGCAGACATCCTGTATAATTTTTACAGAAACAAAAGCAAAAAGCGTAGAGAGGAACATGGGAGAAATCAGTCTCACAGAGGGTGGCACAAACTGTAGTGAAACGAAAGTTTCAGAAGACGGACCGCCGAGTGACCGACAGCTCACTGAGCCCCCCACGGTCATTGCTGGGTCCAGTAGTGAAAGCATCCTGTGCACTCTGCATGGCAGTTACAGAAGCAATACTGTGAGGGTGTGTGATTAATCGGAGCGAAGGCAGAGTCACTGGGGGCCAGTGATCAGCAGCTGCCAGGGTCCTTTCTCTGCTGCTCAGCCCAGAAAAAGACAAAGGCTTCCCAGGAAAACAATGAAGATGCAGGAGTTTGAGTCCATGTTTCCAGCCTGGCTGACTGTCCTGTTCACACTAGTATCAGTGTGAGCTAATTGCACAAAGCCCCAGAGACTTCGTCAGTGCTGTGCAGGAGGCATCGCAAAAGTTTCAACTGAGATGACAAGTTTTAAAACCATCCCTGCAACATTCAGACCCACTTCCTGCTGTAATTTGTCATCTGATTTTACATTCATTTGTGTGCTTCAGTTTAACATTAAGACTTGCAGCCAGTAGACCTTTAATTCTGCACAGGAGGAATTCATATGTGTGATATCCAGTCATGGTCGTGTGCTTGTCTTGGAAAACATGCACTGACACATGAAGTAGAAAAAATGTGCAACAGGCCAACAAACAATGTGACGCCAAACACTCCAGCACCTCAAAATAATTAATATTCCTCCTCACCAGTTAGATGATCGACTTCACAGCTTCTCTGGTATCATCCAGCCGAGGGGACGAACTCCAAACTCGACCACCGGAGTCAGAAAGAGAAAGTTTCATTTGAAAATAATAATAGCAACCCAAGAGAAGAGCATAAACCAGTTGTGTCCTGGTGCAGTTACTGGACTCTGCTATAAACACTTTTCTCCTCAGGTCTAACAACACCTGTGTCAGAAACTGCTGCTTTTCCAGCACAGACAAAGACTTCACATGCCCATACCTGTGGCATGCAGTGTTTTCTTTTTGTTCACTTCACACAGCAGCATAGAAGAGAAACAAGGCACAGACATTGTCACTCTGCCTTCAACAGACTGTGCAACAGCTCAGTCACTTTCACTTCTCACTCAGTATAAATCAACTTGTCACATGCACGGTAAACTAATTTTCAGGCCTCATACTGGAGCTTTTTTTAAATTGAGTTTTAAAGCCGATCTCTTACTCTAAGAGCGTTAAACGCCCAGATTCTACAGTAAGTTTCAAAGAGATGTATTTTACACGTCACACTGCTTCAACTGAGTAATTATTCAGCTAGAACAAGGAGTGGAGATTCTCATTCTTCACCAGGAGGAAGGAACCAGTGATTTTTTGAACACACAGTCACGTCCATGGGTTGGTATTTTCTGCAGGTAGCGATAATGACTGAAAACATGTGTGTAGGTGTAAAACTGCATTGTTCATGGTACAGTCAATGGCCTATGAAAATAACTATTCTGTTTTATTCCCAGAACCTGTGACAGGAAAAACCTCAGTGTGACAGAATCAGATTTCTGCTGAGAGACAGAAGGAAATGAAGAGAACGAAAGAGAATAATGTAAGAAAGAAGTTTGCTTTAGGCAAATTGAAATATAATCTGAAAACAAGGTGAAGGGGAAGTTCCTAGTGTGTCAGGATGTGAGTTCAGGCCACTGAATCTCCTGGGAGTCAGCAGAAAGAGAAGGAGATGAAACAAGACAGGAGCATGCAGCCCATCACATGCAGTCCTGAGGAGACATCTCTGCCCTGCACAGCTCCACAAACTTTCCTGCTGTTGAGAAAAGTTTGACAGATGTGGTGAAGATCATTTGTGCAGCAGGGTCGGCTCTAACATATTCTACCTATGATCAGCCCATCCTGAGGCAGAGGGGAGCACAAAGCAGCAGCACAGGGAAAGAGGCTGATTGGTTGATCAGTCGCCTCGACAACAACATCCAGAGCAGGACAGACATGCATGACACAGGCCGACTCTGCAGCCTCAGCAGGTAAAGACTGAGGTGACTTCTACACAAATATTATTACTGAGGGATCACTGGGTCACACTTTTTAATGGACTGCCAAAACACACGGAGAAGTTGCTGTGCTGTTCTTGCACCAGGGAGCTGTTGTGGCAAATCTCCAAGCACATTATCTTATCTGCTTGATAGAAAAAACATAAATTAGGTTTTTCATATGAGCAGGGGCAGAGCTGAAAGTATTATTTCACCTTTACTGACTAAAGTGTGCAGAATTAAAGCAACAACACGGGCTGCACCAGCTCCTCATCTTACAGTAATTACACAATAGTTCAAATAATTAGCTGATAATAAAAACATAACTAGTTCACCTCTTCTGGGGGTCCTGGTGTTAATCAGGGTCTGAGACCCCCCATGTTTACACACTGGGTAGAACTGTGCTGGACAGGCAGCATCACAACAGGGAGCTGATCATCCGAACTGGATGAAAACTCGGTTAAATATCTGCCATTACAAACACAATGACCCCCCCCCTCCAAAGGCATGATGGGAAAGTGTCTGTGTACAGTCTGATTCCTGAGAAAGACTCTGACCTTGCCTTGAACCTCCTCCAGACTTGTGGTGTCACTGTTAATCAAATATGCTAATTAGCATGAATAAACAACTCAATGGCAGTTAGAACAGATTGATTAAGTTGAGCTCGTGTTTACCTGCTGCTGCTGCCTCCCTCCTGCTGCTTTGTCTCAGGGGGGCTCAGGTCAAGGAGAGGGCAGCTCCCTAACTGTGCTGATCCCCTGACTGTCCATCCAGCACCAGGTTAGAAAGCCACTGTGAGCATGTTAGCACGCTGCTGTTAGCATTTAGCTCAAAGCACCACTGGTTTCCCAGATCCACCTGCTGCTGTGGACCACGTGACCCACAGAGTCTGTGCTGAAACATGGTGCAGCAGAAACTTCTGCGAACTAAAACATCTGACGTGTGATAAAAAAAAGGGATGTGGGCCCAGATGTGTTGACAGGCATTTGACTAGTGAAGAATAATTAATGCCTGATTAAAACATACGCAGGCAGCATAAGCAGCACTGGCTGCTGAAGGACCATCCACAGACTGACAGCAAATAGAACGTGTGAATCCAGAACCTGGTTTAGCTTATTGGACTGTGTAGACCTCCATTGGTTTGTCACAAACAGAAAACAATAATGGAGGTCTGACTTATTTTTCAAATCAGGACAGACACATGGATTTTACATGAAGCTGCACATGGATTTTATTCTGTCAAATATGACCAAAGAAACCAGACAGTCAAAGACATGCTCCTGTTTTCTCTGAAACAAAGTGGATCTGAAGGACCTGCACCCTGACCAGGAAGAGACAGGATTTAAAAAGAGCAAGAATAAACTGGGAGCCACAGACCGAAGGACCAGTGGTGTCACACAAACAGGAACAGGGCTTAATTAGCGTCTCCTCGTCACATGACTTCCTCTCACATTATTCTGACCATCAGGTTAGTGCCCAGCCTGGGGAAACCATTCCTCCTCAGAAATAAAGACTAAACCTGCTCTGGGTACCACAGTGACGTTATCATGCAGACATTATGTTCACACATGGAACCCTGCCTTTCTCCTCTTTAACATCTTCTTTGTTTCTCTTTATCGCTCCTCAGCTTCCTTGTATTAAAATGTGAAACCCGCCTGGCTTCGTTTGTTTTGCAGCCCTCAGGCGAAGCTGTGAGCATGAATCAAGATAGTAGGTTTGGAGCAGAGCTGGTTCGGAGATAGCAGCATGTACTGATGCCACACTCCATCTCAATATTGTCTGTTTACTACCAAAGTTATCTTCATTACTTGTCGGAGCATGGATTCACTGATAAGATGTATGAATGTGCTAAACAGCCTGATACAGCTCAGTGATAAGATGCTTCTTTCATCTTTGGGTTAGATGCTGTGTGGGAGAGTCTGCTCCTCAGCTGCAAAACCATTTAATATGCAGGACTGGAAGAAGCACTGAGATCCTCTACTGCAGTAACAGTAGAAATACCACAGAGTAAAAGTCCTGCATTCAAAGTATGACTGCAGTAAAAGTACCAAAGTATCATCATCCAAGTGTACTTGAAGTATCCAAAGTGCAGTAACACCTGGGTTCTGTTTCAACAGGTGGTTCCACATGTAAACGCACTTCCAACACCTGTGCTGTTCAGAACATCTCTGGATTGTCTGTTTGGTTCCCTGGGCTGGACCGAGGAGGGTTTCAGCCACGTGCACAGACATGTGAGATGTTGTACCTGAGTCCACCTGAGCCAAACGACAGGTGTGACAGCTCCAGCATGACCTGTGTCCTTTGGTGGTCATCTTGTGTCACCTGGCAGGGTTTCTTTCTCAGTATCAGCCTGGTGGGATGGTCTTTCTTATTTGTATATTGATCTCCAATAAACTATTAAAGACTCAGTGTCCTCTGTAGACTCCCTCCGTAAGCCCACAGGTCCACTGCAGGCAGCAACACTACACACGGCTTCAACTCTCTGATGTTCACTCTGATGAACAAAAGCTTCAGAACTAAAAGTTCCTCCATGTGTTTGTGGACACATGGAGACAAGGAGACCCCCCACCTGGCTCTGCAAAGGGCCCAAAGTCAAGCAGATATAAACAAGACATGTCCTGTGTGTGTGTGTGTGTGTGTGTGTGTATAAACATGAGTGAGTCTTCTTCATGTTACCAGATCATGCAGAGCTATGAGGCAGGGAGAGTTAGAGGAGAATGTGTCGGGATGTGAAGACGAGGAGAGGGAGGGAACAGTGAGAATAAAAACAATGTGATTATGGGAAAGATGTGGAAAGGACAGATGTCGAACGATGAAGAGGAGCAGGGAGGAGGAAGGCAGAAGCAGAGGAGGTGTGACAGGATGGGGCAGAGGAGGAGGCAGGGAAGGATGAGGCTGAAGGTGTGAAGAGACAAAGGGGTTAGGACTTTCACAGGCTGAACTGTACTAACTATAACTCAGACTCTTGATGTGTAAAGTCAGTGGATTTCCCTTCAGGGAATTCTGCAACAGGCTGGAGCAGCAGAGTCAAGAGTCAAAAGGCTCTGACTCCTCTGCTAAAGAGGAGCTGACGGAGCAGCCTGAGAGCGATCGGGGCTGCACGGAGCTGCAAACTGCAGCCGCTGAGCCAGAAACCCCCTGAGGCGGCGTCCAGGTGGTCACAACCATCGCCTGCTCCACAGTGCAGGACAGAAGGCGGAGCAGTGAGGCCCGTGTGACCACACTCATCTCACCTGGTGTCAACGTTCAGTCACTGCAGCACAGTGAACGTCTGGGGATGTCAACTTGTTTGACCGACCCATGAAGTCCAAAGACGACTAAGGAAAATTTTGCTGGTTCCCTTTTTGTTAATACCTTTATAGTATTACAACATCCCATAAACCATTTTCTTTGAGTTTGAAATTGAGGTGTGCACAAGTCCCAGCTGAAGGGATCAGTTTGATCCACCTCAGTGTGTATGACATTTGCACAACAAAGAAAAGAACCGTGCACTTGGTACATCAGCAGCAAACAGCAAAGGGAGCATGCTGAACGTTCACCAGCGTCCGGACTTTAAATACGCCTCATCTGACTAAAGCAGTTTGCATTTGCTGTTTTTAGAGTCGAGACTTTGACGCTCAAACTGTAAGAAGAAGAGAAGGCACAGACATTCGTGCAGCAAAACAAAGTTTATCAAAACAAACGGAGGATTTGTCCAAGCTCGTTATTGTCGGTGCACAGGGGCAGCCCAGCAACGAGCCGACCGACACCTGACGCTGGTGTCGCAGGAGACATTTGTGCTGTAACGCGCCCCCTGCTGTTCCTCTCCTCCCACTTAGACACAGTCAAGTTCAAGTCACTGCAGTAACTCGGGCGAGAAAACCCTGTGTTCTCATCAGAGCTGCCTGTCTGCAGCAAAGCGACGTCTGGGGGAAGCAGAGAAATATGTGGGATGAAGTAAAACCCTGAGGATGAGAGCACAAAAGCAGGAGGAGCAGGAGTGTGGAGGAAAGATGCACAGGAAACGCTCTGACATGAAGCACCTCAGTCACATCCTGGTTACAGCCTCCACGTGTGATAAGTTCACAACGTCCTGAGTCAAACACCGGGCTGAGGCCTCCGCGTGACAGCCGGCGGCCGTGAGGCCCTTTGATCGGGACAAACGAGACCTCATCAGACTTCAAAGTCCGTCCTGTTAGCTGTGTCTTTTGTTATATAGCGCACAGCGAGGAGAGGTCTGCAGGCAAATCTGCTCACATGGTGATTAGATAGCTCCACGGCAGTGAGATAACTGCTGATAGAAAAGCCTCAGTTAGAAAAACACACTTCACTTCACACAGCGTAAGGAAAATGCTCCAGTTTTATCAAATTATTTCTAAAAGTACGTGCAGCATCAGTTCTGCTGGGACTGAAACGGCTTCCATTCCTGACGAACTCTGGTTTGGTCTGGTAAACAAATGTAAAAATAAAAACCTGTGCCAGTAAACAGACAGTAGGCATGGTGACTCAGTCCAAACCTTCTTCTAGTGACAACAATAAAACGTTAAATATAATGAGCCCAGCAGCTGAGTGTGTGCAACACAAAAATATTACTCCTCATTACTGTGCTGCAAACATCATTCAGACTCACTGAGAAGGTTGTTTTTGTCATACGTCACAGCATATATTTATAGTGGAAACTTACTATGTTACTGGGCGTTCTCTGCAGAAACAGGACCTGCATCTACAGTCCACGGTGAACTAGTCAACCAGACAACAGACCGACCATGAACACGTGCAGGCAGCACAAAACCTTAATAAAGCACGGCAGTGACGTTCAGTCAGACCTCTTTAATGATTCCATCAGGATGAATGAATGCAGACCTGCATGTGGTCTGTTGTGTTTCTGCAGAGCTCAGTCACAGGGCGATGCAAACATTTGGTTCTACAGATGGAACCACTTTGGCCTCAGAAGACAAAAAATGAGACACACGTGAGCAGAAAGGAAAAGTTTGTCGGCTGCCCTGTGGAAACAATTTGCTGCAGAAAAATGACAGAATTAGGAGGTAAAGCATCAGCTACTGAAGCAAGCTGGGCAAATAAATTGGATGTGACAAATGGGGCATGAAGAGGTGGAAGGATGAGTTAACGCATGTAGGGCAAAGATAATAGAAACATTAATGCTGCGAGTTGTATCAGGCTGTTAAATAAATAAAGAGAAAATAAGACTGTAGCTTTGGATGTGGTGGTTTCTCCTTCATATTTTATTTTAGAATAAAAGTGGACCGAACGTCTCCACTGTGCTCGTGTCATCAATATTTTCATCATTAACAGACCTCATGAGATAAATGAATGTTCCAGTAACAGCAGCCCTGCCTGGCACAGCAGCGTAGAACTAACATCACTTGGACATCCTGCGGATTATTATGACCGTCAGTGACTAAACTATGTTATGGTTCACATCAACCATCGCTCCTGCCCTTCATGGTCAAGGCTGCATGTCGTGGCTGATGCTGCCATGTGTATAATGCCTGCACATGAAACAGTGGGAGGATTGATGTGAAGTTTCTCAGGGAGCCCAGCGACATCTGAACCGTTTCCAAAGTGAAAAGCTCCAGCGGTCACAGATGAAGTGCCTTGCTCATGGGGCGTCCTCCCAGGCCACGACCACACAGAGATCATTCATCAAACCTTCTCTCTGCCAGATTGCTCCATCAGTCCGACCTGCATCACGAAGCAGCTTCTCCTTGGGTCCCTGCCACAGCCAACTTTAAATGTTAAATCAGCAGAGCTGCTACGTAACAACAGATGTTTCTGACAAACCCCCACTCCAGGCTGTGTTTTTAACATGTGCAGGTCACTCTCAGGAATTTAGTGCTGTGAACAAGCTCCATAACTTATTTCTTGGCAGAAAGCAGCTGATTTGATTTAAAAGGTGTCACACCAACAGTTCGTCTCTTCAGTCTGTGCGGGGTCCTTGGCAGCTGAACGTGTTTTTCTTCGGCGCACAGACAAAATGTGGAATGAGATTTAAAATGGTGCCAGCGTTCCCTCCTCTTTCTCACGCTGCTCTTCTCGTCACGGGACCCAGGTGGTCTTTGGTTGGGTGGTTTGACTCTGGCCTGATAAGCAGAGACTAAATATTGGAGACTGGACATTTCTGGGCTCAGCACATTATAGATGACCCTGCCCTCAAGGTGAACAGATAACATGGCTGACTGCAGGAAGTTAGTCTCATCAGGGATATCTAGCTTGGGTGTTTTCTGATGCTAAAACCTTTAAACATGACAAAGCACAAAAACCCGAACCTCAAACTGAACAATTATAATAACTGAACACTTTAGCTACATAAACCAACGGCCTGAGCTGAGTCCAGGTAACACGCTTTGGAAATGCAACATGTTTGTGAAACAGCGATATTGTTTGCAATGGATTTGCCTTTTGTTAGTGTGATAGTGACAGTGTTAGTGTTAGTGACAGCTGCTGGTAGATCAGGTAGATCAATATTGCCAAAACGCAGGAAAACAAAAGAGGCCATCGCACATAACACACTGTACTGATGAGTAACCTGCTGACAGGTGCACCAAAGGTTACCGTGGTTACCGCACAGAGGTTAAAGGTGAGCCAGCTTCGTGACAGGAGGAGCCAAAAGCTGCTCGTCCGTGTTCATGCTGCAGGCTCCTGGAACGACGGCGTCCTCGCTCAGTAACAGCAGGTTTTGTTAGTGTGGTCAACAATTTACAGGTAAAACTAACAGGTGTGATGCATGTTGTCGACATCAGAGTGTGTCCGCGTGCTACAGGTGGACAGCTGTGTGTGTGTGTGTGTGTGTGTGTGTGTGTGTGTGTGTGCGTGTGTGTGTGTGTGTGTGTGTGCGTGTGTGTGTGTGTGTGTGTGTGTGTGTGTGTGTGTTCAGAGCTCCTGTGATTGATCCTACATTGCACAGTGAGCAAACAATCCAAAAACAAATGTTCTCTGTGCAGTCTCCAGGGTTGACTGGAATGTATGAGTCAATATTTGTGTCGACATTAGTTTCATATCGCCTCATTTGCTTGCTCGCTTAAATTTCCATCCAGCAGGAAGCGGTTTGGAGAGCCCGATGCACCGACACGAGGAGAAATCTGATCTTTGTATTTGTTAAATGTCAGTGATCAGAGAGAAGAAAACAGGCTTTAATGACAGAGGGAAGAATGAAGTGTCTGCAGCACTGAAGCAATTTTACAAGCCCGAATATACAAAACAGACAGACATGAGGAGGATGAGGAAGAGGCTGGTATGAAGAGCAGACACACTCAGAGACACAACAAGACAATCAAAAACTGGCACAGGATTCAATTCAGCAGACAAACACTAATCAGATGGTAGAAGAAGATGCACATGGTCACACTGGAGGACCACACGACTGCAAACAGACAACAAACTGGACTGTAAATAAACAAAAGACTTCCTGTCTGGAAAATACAACTTAAAAATGTCTCTTTGGACTCCTCTGCTTCTTCTTTCGCCTGTTTGGCCTCAGACGGTTGCTCAAACAAAAGTACGTGAGGAGACAAATACACACTGACTTTATGTGAGAGGCCAAACCAGAACATCTGGGGGACCACTGGCTCAATATGAATTAACGCCTTTCATAAAAAAGGTTGGCTTTTATTCTGAAAACTGTGATGAACAGTGGTCTCTGCAGTGAACAGGCCTGGTATTGACCTAAACGGTGATTAAATATGTATCTGAGAGAACAGATGGACCAGATCCTGTCTACCTAACCTACAGCTGTGGAAGGTTAAAGCCTCATTCTGACCTTGACCTTTACCTCCAGTGACATTTATTTTAAAGACAAAGCTAATTTATTCTTCAGATATCCATAAACCGTGCTGTCAAGCTGGTTTGGAAATGACTGAGCACATTTCTACATTTGCATTTGTGGGTTATTTGAGAGCAGGTGGGTTTTTGCTCCATTCACACTTGGACAATCACAGTGATATAAAAATACTCTGAACACACTACGTGCCCTGACTGTTGGATAGAAATGTGACCAGCAATAATCTTCAAACGCTTCGTCACAGTGAACCATTTTCAACATAACTGCTTCATATCAATATTATTGATTTATTGATATTATTATTGGAATAATGATATTATTGCTTCAGTAATTTCTGATGAGCTCTGGTCAAACTTCAGTCTTTGTTCCTACTTACCCACAATCCTGGAGCTCCAGATCTTAAAGAGGCCAGCAGCCAAACACTTCCTGGTTTTATGCCCTTTCTGATGTCACTAATGATGTCACATGGGACAAACCAAGTAATGGTTTGGTTAAAATCGGTTAAAAAAATATATATATATATTTTATTTATTATTTTAAAAAATAAATAAATAAAATAATAAATAAATAAATAAAAATTGGTTTTAATCCTTTTCTGTGTACATTCAGTACAGAAAGAGTGCAGTGTGCTGACCGATACAGGTGACATTTCCTCACTAATGTGCTCCAGGTGAGTGAGACAGACACGCCCCTGGACCAGGCAGGATGGTTCTGCCTACCTGAGCCTGTTCCAGGAGACAATCTCCCTGAGCTCAGACGAAGCTGCAGGTGTGTGAAGCTAATTTGAGCTGAGCTCCATCAGTCAGGTTTTTACTCATGTATCATGTGTTTGGACCTTCCAAGACTCCCAGGATTAACCACAGAAAGTGGATTTCATGACCTGGAGTCAGTGTCTGAACTTCACACCTGTGACAACCAGCCCCCCCCCCCAGTTCAGTTTCAGCTGCTGTTTAAATCTGTTTAGATCTGCCTCCTCCCTCATGTCAGAGACTCGGATCATTGTTCTGCCAAACTGTGACGTCCGACACCAAACGCAGACTGGACCTGAGTGAGAATTTTCGGCTTTTTGAATTGATTTTGTCGATGATGAGTCTGAGCCAAGCTGATTTTTGTTTGAGCTGTGGATCAACACAAACTTGTGTTGAGTTTTGTGGGTAGCAGGCGAATCCAGATCTGGTCTTTCCTTCTTGTTCTTCCTTTTATCAATCAGACCCGAGGGCTGAACACAACCACCATCACATTACGGGCCTCCTGCCTTAACAGGTGTTTTCTTGGCTTTGGCACTTTATGGCTTATTCCATGTTGTTTGTTTGATTGTTCTTTAGCTCAGGGCTGCTCTCCCAGGAGTCCATGGTAAAATCCCACTAAAAACATTTCCATACACACACATTACACACACAAGAACAAGTACCTGAACGCATACACACACACACACACACACACACACACACTCCAGTTCTGTATAAAATACACTCATGTTGTAAGAACATTACTGGGTTCCATTGTTTATTTATCCTGTAGACGAAGGTCAGTCTGTTCAAAAGAATTCATCTATTATTAAACCTCTCACATATGATCATTTAAATGTTTTAGCTCCAAATGGGGGAAATTATTCACATTCTTCTTCCTTCCTGTCTCATTGATCATGTGATGACCCTTCTGATTTATCTGGCGGCCCTTTGAAGGGGCCTGAGCCCAAGATTAGGAACCACTGGACTAAACTGTATATAAATGAATTAAAATCATTTTATATGACAGGGACATTGTTCTGAAGAAGCAGAACTTCTACCTTTTGTGTACATGTACTACTTGGTTACTTCTGTTTTTGTATTTTGGTCACCGCAGGGCCTCGTAAGGGAGTACTTTTACTTTGCTGTACCAGTACTTTTACCTACTGTATGCCACTGCTTATTAAAACTGACCAGGTCAGTGACTGCATCCCTCAGACCAGGTCCATTTCTGGAACAATCTCCCTTGTAGTCCAGTCCAACGAGGTGTAGACGTGGGGCCTGTGCTGCTAACAGGTGCCAACCAAAGCAGGGAACATGGGGCTGATGCTAATCTGAAGATACAGCTATGAGAATAACATTTGTTTTTCTGTCAGGGGAGAATAATAACAAAGCACAACAGCTTTCTCTTGTGTCGCCTTTTCTCAGCCTCAGGTAGAAACACTGCAGGTCACAGCCAGGTAATTACTGTTTTCACAAAATTGGGGCCTTCAGCCTTCTCCCACATTTCCTCCGCCCAGGATGGCCAGTGCACTGACAATAACAGAAGATCCGGAAAATCGCCTGTGGAGTTGTGTTCCCGCCCGGTCATTTGTGGACTCGGCCACTCGTGGAGGGGACACTTGACCGAGTGAGAGTGGCCACTCCCAGCAGCCCTGTAAGCTGAGATCTGATTGAGTGTCCTCGGGTCGTGTCAGGTGGTGGTCACGTCACTAAATGTGCGTCTAGACCTCGTGCTGCAGGACTGCAGAGATCTCTGACATTGGAAACTCATCCTGCTGTTTTCCTGTGATGTTCGTGAGTGTGACCAGGCTCCTTTATGAGGAAAGAGTTGAGTTTGGGTAACGCTGTGGTTAATGATCTGCATTAGTGAAAGTCCCTCAGGGAACACACCTGGGTTTGTTTCATTAAGCAACCGCAATAACGAGCGAGAACATTAAAGTGTTTGCAGTGAAAGAGGGGCAGTCAAACCTCTTCTGTCTCTGAGTGTTTCTGCATCTGTGGCTGATTTTTATCTTCTGTCAATAACATGCACCACCTGATCAATCTAAACAGGTGCAGGGTGTATTTTCTCCTCCATGGCCTGTTGATTTTTATCCTCTTGGTGTTAAATTTGGCTCCTGGTTATTTCTGCTGTGCATCAAAGCTCAGTCCACCCTGGTCCTGGTCACACGTGAGCCAGACTGGAGCATTCTGGGGAAAGTGGACTGGAAACACCGTCACTGTGGGATTTTTTCAGACAAAGCTGATGAATAAATGCATCTACAGCTGTGGGTGAATGTGCTGATCCCGCACATGAAGAGGAGCAGCCACCAACCTGTAGACACAGCAGAGTGGAACCAGACGAGCAGAGCAGCAGTTTATCTCTGGGTTTTGGTTCAGAAGGTGCAGAGCAGCGTGTAGCTGCCACGTGCTCCAGGACTCGACCCCCTTTTCAGTTGAACCAGCTGCCACATTTTCGCGGCCCGGTCCATGACGGAGCATTGCTTGTTTGTGTTTGAGGATTGATTTTCTGACAGCGGAGCTCGTGTGTGCAGAGCTGTCTGTCAGCTGGTCCTCAAGCTGTGGACCTCAGAGCCCCGACTACATTCATTCCAGACGCTGACCCTGGACCCTGAAGTGCTGCTGCACAGACCTACCAGGGACGTCACCTGAGACAGACAAAGAGAAAACACAGACCCTGAGATAATGAGCAGGAGATGAAAATGTATTTTGGGTCATTGAGGATAGTGTGGGGAAGGTCTGTGCTGCTGCTTTGTTTGACAAGAAGTTTCTGAGTTGGTCTGATATTATTCACTTTCATCACAGTTTGACCCATTTTCACCAGAGACAGCTCAGTGACTGAGTCACGGCGTTGGCTCAGCAACAACCTGCATCAGAGTTTCCCTTTTCCTTTTATGGACCAGCTATGAATCAGCCGATTCTGCCCATAGACCGGGGACTCATATCCTGCCTGGTGTCGTGCTGCAGCCCAGAATGAACTCTCCTCCGTCTGACCTCCAGAGACCCAGTTTGTTACTCCTTCCTTTCTGCTCCAGGCACGTCGGGCTGTGACTCATTCTGACATAAATAACTTCAAGCTCTATAAAAGTTCAGTTTCAAGCCAAATTCAAATCGGGACCTTTTCACTGAAGTAAGAAGGGATTTACAGGTAACTCTCCACAGTCAGTCTTCATGGGTCCAGGATCAGAGAGTCCTGAGTCTCGGCTCTGGTCGTGTGCTCCGTCAGAATCACTGCAGGACAAAGACAAACTCTGCCGTCAGCCGTGACGTCCTCGTCCTCGTTTCTGCAGCTCCAGGCCTGATGACTGTTTCTCTCTGCTTGGACTTCTCTTATTGTGGTTTTCTACCAGTTTGACTGACCTTAAACCTTAAACACTGGGCTGTACATGGCAAAACAGCTGAATATGTATTTGTTGTTATGCATATTGTTTCTGCATAAAACATGAAATCTTATTGATGCAATGACCAGGTTTTATCGTCAGTCCAGTATTTTGTCTCCATCGTGTTTCACCGTTGACCGATGAGTTTTTTTACTTTTATTTTACAAAAACTTTGACTTTTACATTTATATAAGCACATAAGTTTCTTTAGAGCTGAGAAAGACACCAGGAAATATTTCACTACTAATATAATTAAAACAGATTTGGGAGGACTGAGAAAACTGGACTTAATTATTTAAATGTAGTGTATGAGACACCGATTCGTGGTCTCTGTAGTCACAGGTACTGGATGTCTTTTGTAGTTATTTCTGAAATGATAATTAAATTAATATTATCGTCCACTCTGCACTGCAGTAAGTCAAAATAACTTATTTAAAGCTTCATTTTAAATAGTTTATTATAAAATGTGACAGTGTGTCTTGTGTCATAAATATATTTATTTTATTTTAGATTTAAATTCAGTGAGTTGTGCTGACTGACAAGTGCACAGGCCACACATGCAGAAGTATCCTGGATCAGGTCTGACTGCAAAAACCAAACCAGGTTCATGTGTTGGGCTTAAGGCAGGTTTCCCACAGGTGCGTTCGGGATCAGGCCCACACACCTGTGGTCCACGGTGATCTGCAGCCTTCTCTCTGCGTCTCTTTCACACACACAGTCAATAGTTTTATTCTGAGCTTCGTCAGGCCGCCCAGGCATCATTAGCTGAGGGTCTTTACAGCCCATACCATCAATAATTGACACTGTTGTTGGATTCCTCAGGTTTCAGCTGTGGCTGTGAAGCTGTGTGGGCTGAGCCTCACACAGTGATGGGCAACAATACGCCTGACACTTGACTTGAATTATATTTTATTTAAGGAGCAGTGCTGATGCAGAAACTAGTTGTGTTTGTCAAAATAAGCATCTGAAACTTCTTTTTAAATGTTTCACTGGAGCTTCTTCTTCTTCTTCTTAGCTTTTATTTGCTGCACAATTATATTTTTCTTTAGGATTTTTTGAGAGTTTCTGTAAAAGAAAGAAGGAATAAAAATCGGGCACATACTTCGGGAACATGCCCTCTGGGCGCTGTGGATCATACAGTAGCTGCAGTTTGTAACAGGCTTTATTTTCCAGTTGAGGACCAGAATCTCAGTTTTGAGAAATAACACTGTAGATATGGATCTTTACAGCCAGGGTCGATTAAACATGAAACAGCTGTAATATAGATTTGATCTATAATAGAACACACGTTCTGCACAACCCTATTTATGAGTGAGGCAAAAATATCCAACGTGTACAAGCAGCTCACTTTGCAAATACTGTGCAATATGTGCACCAGACTCTGATTCCATGTGCAGGGTTCATGATGGGTTCACAAATCCATTGCACTCCAGATCTGCGTTTGCCGTAAACATGGCCCTATATTCACATAGTACGTGTTGTGGATCAGGCTGTTGTCACAGAGTTGAGCTGCTGGAGACTCTTAAATCTGCTGCTAATGTGTTTTGGCCTCATCCAAGTTATTGTTCCACTGTCACTTTAAGCTTGAAATGAAGTGGAGACACTGGACAGAACTGGGTCAGAAGAAGAGGTTGGGCTCCAAACCAAGTATTTTCTAAAGTCACATATAGACTGGGCCCTTTATAAGAGGGTCAGAGCAGGTTCTACCTGCTGAGGAGACTGAGGTCTGTACTGGGAAGCCCCCTGGACCCAGTGCAGGTGGTGGGAGACAGCAGACCAAGCTAACATCCCTGCTGGAGAACGACTCCCACTCTCTGCATGAGACTCCAAGGCCCCCCCAATGTGGACAACCAGCACTGCTCCCAGTAGACCCCAAGCCGACCTCACTCACCCACAGACTGTAAAAACCTGTAAATGCACCATCTTTTAGATCTACTTTTCTATTTGGGTATTTTTATTGTGTCTCTATGTGGCCCTGTGATGGACTGGGGACCTGTCCAGGGTGGACCCCTGCTTTTCACCCAAAGAGAGCTGGGATAGGCTCCAGCTGATCCCTGGGACCCTGGTTAAGGACTAAGGGGGTCTAGATGATGGATGGATGGAGATTTTTATTGTAAATACCTTATTTTGTACTTTTTCTCTTGGGACAAATAAAAGTTCTTCTGATCTGATCTGATGTTTTGGTCCCATCCCAGTAATTCAGTCACGTGTTTAATGCCACAGTCAAGTTAAGGAGGATGAACAGCAGATAGATTAGCATCTCGTTTTCACACATCGAAACAGGCTAAATGTCGTACAAGAAACTCTTACACATATTTATCATCATTTGTTGTTACACACGTGAGAAAACGAAAAAGACGAAACATCTGGATATGTCCATAATAACTGTCTCGATCAATATGTGCTTATCAGCTGCAGGGAGCTGATTCATCTTTATCCGACAGCTATGAACCTTATTTCCTCCTCGATGTTTTCATCCAGTCAATCATTTACGCCGGAAAAATGAAATGTCTTTATGGTCTTTAAGCCTCCAGGACTCTCCTCAAATGCAACTTATTGATCGAAGTTGATGATCTAAAATAAAAGTGACATAATTAGCCTCTAAGCTTCGACGGACATTCAAGAGGCTCAAAGCTTCAGCTACCAAAGCAGCAGCGGCCTCAGTAGTAAGCAGCCACCAGGGTTCATCTGTACTGATGTTGTGTCCACAGATACACAAACGCGTGTGCAGCAGAAACACCAGAAGAGCAGGAGCTTAAACAGTTTTGGATATGTGCAGAAACATAACAGCAGTGAATGTGTCTCTGCTGTTACCACCCAGGCCTCAGGACGACCACCAACAGTGAAATTTCTTATCGTCATAATCACTAGGGCTGCTAGAGGTCGTCTAATTATAACACATATCATTGATAAGTGCAGTTTGCTCCGACTGAAGCATAACAATGAGTGTAATAATAACTGATAATGGCCATTTAATGGCATCATAACACTGGAAACAGCTGGATTTATCTGCAGCAGGTAGAAAAACACGCTGCTAATTCAATACAAGCTCAACATACAGGAGCAGAATCTGTATGTACGTGTGCAACGTTCAGTGCCCTGCAGACGATCTCCAACAAAACACACACGCACACGCACACGCACGCACGCACGCACGCACACACACTCCTTCTCCATGGAAACAGTCACTGAAACACACAAGTCACATGTGAAATACAGACACTTGATGTGTAAAAAATTGAAAGCACTGGTTTTTAAATATTAAATATTTTATATTAATAAATATTAAATCTGTTTTGAAAGTACCTTCAGAGCCTTAAATGAAAAGGCAGCTCGTACCTGGTCTGTCATGAATCCATGGTTGGAACCTGAATCTCTGAGCAAACTTGGGCCAGACCTTTCAGCTTGGACGTGCAGGGTTTTTGAGACTGCACGTGACTCGATGTGATAAATGCATGTGCACCTTTTCAGGTCTGAGTCTGATTTCCGTCCCTCCTGAATGCGTCTTAGATGCTTTCACACTTGGCTCAGCTGCACGAGATGCACGAAGTGAGTGCGAATGTCGCACAGGCTGAATCTTTATCCAAGAACAAGTGTCTGCGTGAAGAAACGGAGTCAGAACCAGACGCAGTCGTGCCCACAGTAGCAGATGCCCCCAGGCCTCAACACTCACTCGCTGGAAACAGAACTCGTGGTTCCTGCCAAAGATTTAGTTTGGACAAGACGAACAAACGAACAACTCTGAAACAGAGGGGAAGGCTGCTGCTGGAGTCTCAGCACACATGAAACAGTGCTCTTGGTAACAACACATGGGAGTGAATGAGCCTGCAGGCTGGTCACAGTGTGTGTTCCTGTGAATTCCTGCTGTTTGTTTGCGTCTATTAATGTTTCCCTCTGAACCGGGATGACCTCCGACTGTCATCTAGTGCTGAGTCGGCATTTTAATTAGATCAGTACTTTGCTTTGTGAAGAAAAACCTGCAGAATTAAGGCCATTCCACCATCAGTTACTGCTAATTAGCAAACGTTAGCATGCTAGGATATTGAGCAGTCCGAGCACAACCTCACTGGGCTGCAGCTTCTCTGCATACAGCATTTGTGTTTTCTGGCCTTCGACCCCTGATGCACCAAAGTGACGACCTCCTCCTCTTCCTTTCTCCTTCCACATCCACTGACCAAGGGCTCTGGACAGGACCAAAGTGACCCACACTCCTCCACCGGGTTTGCAGTCTAAGCTGAACTGACTGCAGCTCCACATTTACTGCAGAGTGCTGTTGGTCTTTTCATCTCAACCTTGGCAATAAGCAGATTTCAGCTCCTACTTTCTGTTGCACCGGGCTGTTTCAAGCCCATAATTAATATTCTTAAAGAAGATTTAATCAAATTCACTTTCATCCTGTCACATCCTGCTCACGATGTGAACCAAGTAGTTCTCTTTTATTATCCTGTGTTGTCGTATTGTTTTATAGCTCGTAACGTTCTAATATTTATTCAGTGCAAACTGTTAATGGAATATATCTAAGCAGTGCCTTGTGCTGAAGAACATGAAAGCAAATCCTCTTTGTTTCTCTAACACTTGAGCAGCTTCTCAGACTCCAGTTTTCTGACAGTTCCTGCAGAAAGTGGAAATAAGCTGCTTCTCCGGGTGGGAGGGAAGGAGACGTAAGAGGAGAAGAACAGAAGTGTTCCATGAAATGGGGGCCAGGAGATGTCAAGCTGGTTAGTGATGCTGCATTCCCTCTGCAGAAACACATAAAACCCCTGCACCGGGTTTAGCCTGTGCTTTGGTGTTGCTGCCGTCTGTGTGTGGATGTGTAACTGTACCGGAAAATGAATCAACAAAGCCTAATTTTATAATGATCCCAATATGTTCTTTTATTTTATTTGTGAAGTGAAAACAGTCCAATCTAAAGTAATCCCAGTCACAACAGCAGTATTAGACAGATATACAGACGTGGTTCCTCAGAAGACAGATAGTTCTGGTCCCCGTTTTCTAAGCCAACGACCTGGACTGGAAGTGTTTTAAGGTGCAAACCTGAGCCCTGGACATTCAGAGTAAGTTGGACAGAGACTGACAACATGGAAAGGGACTGTTTTGTGTGGCTTGTCCCCTTCATATCATTGCTATCACAAAGTTTGCCGACAGGCCTCTGAGGGAGTTTTTGTTTCACGGTTTAGTTCGAGTGAGATGGGAACATACAGAAAAACTCGTTTCAGCCTGATTCCGTGTGACGACAGCGTCTCACCTCATCCCAGACTTTTTCTATCGGCTGCACGTCCTTAAACCAGAGAAGGGATTTCTAACCTTAGTCTTTTGTCTGCAGGGCCTGACAGACACCAGAGGCAAAACAGTTGTCATTCGGTGGCCATGTTTGTACAAAGGGCCTTTCCCTGCCATGTGTGCATACATTGGTAGTGCACACGGCCCCAGTGGGAGGTGAAGCCTCAGCTCTGGCAGAGTTAGTGCCACGCTCCATTAACTCAGCTCTACAGGACCACAAAAACTTCCCTACTTCTCCATCCTCATGGGCTGGGAACTCAATCAGCGGCGTTTCTGCCAGCGCAACACAACAAACACTATCTCTGGCCCTTGCAGCCAGCCAAATCAAATTTCCCCATGCAGAAAGGAGGAGCATATGTCAAGTTGGTTTGTGATTCTGAGTTCCTGATATATTAAACAGACAGCGCAGTATTTCCAGGTCAGTGGGTCTGCAGTGGTGTTTTCTGAAATCACTGCATTATCTAAAAATGAATTATCTAAAATAACCACGAGTTGTTCGAATGATGGAACTAGAAATCTCACATTATGCTCAGTCTTCAGGCGCAGAGTCAGAGCTGCCCTCATTTTCAACAAAACAACACTGGTCTACGTTCAGATTCCTGTTTCTTTAATCCTACAGTTCAGCTCCATCGTCATTGGGAAAATACTATTGTTTGCCTTTACAGATGGTCCCCAGTCTGTGGTGGCGAGTGGCTGTAAGGGCCAATCAAAGAGTTCCTTAGCAACAGTGAGCATCAATGGAGTGTTTATTAGGAAGGCTGCTGGTGAGTGGACTGGATGATTAGAACGACCTGATTAGATTTCATTAGAGGCCATTAGTGATGCAGTGGCACAAAGACACCGTCCACGTGGAGACGGACACTATGTGCACATGTGTGTGGGGAGGAGCATACCTGTGTGTTTGTTTACATCAGTCTGTGAGTCTCTGCTGTCGCCCACAGTGGAGATATATTCACTCTAATTAATATGTAAATGTGGTGACATTTACCACAGATTTTTGTTTATTCAAGTGCTGTCAACTAATGACTACACACATCAAATGCTGCTTTGCGTCGTGTATCACATTCCCCTCTCAGTTATGTGCAAATGTTAGCAGGGCAGCAAATGAGGCATCATAAAAGTAATGCGCTGATATCGACTTGTAGATTAGAGTCTGAGCCACTTTGTCTGCATGTTCACGATGAGCTGAGAGCGCCTCACACACACACACACACACACACAGTACAAACACACAGTACAAACACACAGTCGTTTAGTTTCATTGTTCAATGTGTGTGATACACGACGCAGCCATAAAACACACGTGGTGATGTAGGAACTACTGACAGAAATAATCTATAAAAGCAAAAGACGTGACAAAACCCTCAAAGTGTCTTTAACAATGTGGGGAGCTCAACTATAGCTCACACAGATATAACCTTCCCGTTTGTTAAGGCTCAGCCTGACACAAAGAGTATGGCACCACAGGTTTCCAGCTTGTGTGAACCATGTATGGTATGAAAGGGAAAATTAAAGGTTTGATTGATTTAGATTAAAATGGCTTCATGGCCACATGTTTCTACAGCCTGTTAAAGCACATAACGTAACCTGTAATTTTCACAAATCACATATTAAAGAACAGCATGGGCCGACAGGAAAATTAATTGTGCTTTTCATTTGCATGAGCAGGAAAACACAGTGTTGACAAATGTTAATAAATGGAAAAATGATAGTTGCCTGGCGGGTGAATACAGAGTCGATCTTAAAAAAAGAAAACAACAACTAGCTACAGAACATTTTGGAACATTGAGACAAGATCATGTAAATGTGTTTAAACCTGCAGGAATGGTGCATGGTTTTAAATGAGAGGAACCAAAGGGCACACATCATCAAGAGTCACCGAGGTGATAAGTGACAAAGGAAACACAGTCTGGGGAAGAAGTTAAATTTATTCCTCTAATTCATAAAACACTATAAAGCTTTTTTCACCTGCTCTCTGCAGCCCAGTCACCTGGCAAACGTTTCCTTCCACCACATTGTTGTCAAACTCCAGACCTGTAACTTTTGATAGAGGAAGTTGCATAATCCTATTGCAAAAGGATGCTCGGGATAATGAAGGCACTGGAGTGGAAGGATGAAGGGAGCATCGGTATTTTATGATGAGATTCACAGACAGAAACCGGTTTCTTAAAGCATTTGAATTATCCAAGTAGTCACGATCCAGCCCTCTCACACGAAGCAGGCACCGGAGTAATATCTTCCTCAGGCAGATATTTCTATGTTGATAAAATAATTACAGTGACGGTGCAGAAACAGCCAGACTCTGTGTTTCTGTCTGTATCTTCGAACATAATCCTTAAGTCTGTCAGTTCCAAATGACACGTCTTTCAGCCTCTGCAGCCTCACGCTGAGAACAAGCTTTCATGGGCCCTTAAAAATCTCTTATGTAACTTGGCAGAGTTGGATGAAAGAACCTAACAATCCCTGGAAAGGACACCAGCGCTCACCTGTTATTGACTGACTTCTCAAGTAGACAGAGATAAAACAGAATCACATGGGGCACAGTGATGCAACAGGCTGGAAACGAAGGAGCTCTTTCTTTTTCTCTCCTCTGTCTCTTCCCGTCTGTGTGTCGGAAAATCAAAAGCTCCCTGAGAGTTGCGGCACCGATAACGTTGACTTAACGCCGACTTTTAGAGAAGACTCATTTTGGCTTAAAAGTGTAGTCACGTGACAGATGCCCCAGACAATTAAGATCCTGACTCCACCTTGTTCTCTTCAGCAGTGACAGTGGACACACAAACCCTAGTGCTGCTAAACCTAGACCTCAGGTGTTGGTCTGTACTTAGCACTGACAGTATCATGGTGTTTCTCATGCACAGGCCTTGGACTCTGTCTTAGACCATGGCAGCCTACACATGTAGTTTTGTCACTATGCAGAACGCTGCCTTAAAGGAACATATTTCAACCTGATGTGTTTCCCATGAATGTGGTTCCGTGCTTGGTGCTAACTGCAGCAGAACACAAACAGTGTTGTACAGCCAGAACTGGTCCTACGGTTCATGTACAGGACAGAATCACGCTTCACACCAGTACACACACTCAGACGCTTCAGTCGAGATCGATTCCACGTGTCCTTGTGTTCTTTGGTGACACGTGTTGTCTGTTTGCTTGGGTCAGGCCGTTGCCATTTGTGTCCTCGTACGTCGTGGGTTTAAGTTGAAGTGAGGCCTCCATGTTGATTGGAAGTCGAACGGCAGCTCGGACATGACATGAAGGCAATGAAACATGAAGCCAACCTGCTGAGTACCTGAGGATAGAACCACATTCAAATCCAGCTGCTATTGACCCCAGATGTTCTAGTGTGCAACACCTCCACATGAAGCTGTGAAGTGACTGCCTTCATGTCTTCATAGGCCCATAGTAAATACATGAACGCATGAATCCTGCTTTGAAATGTAAAATCGTTTCCTCAAGACAACAAACTTCAAATAGTTGGAGAAAAACGTTCTATGGGTCTTTTCCACTTTTGGGGCAAAACAGACCTAAAAACAAAAATAAAAACCTTTAGTCCTAAAAAAAACAAGCTGAGGGCTAAAATGAATATATTCAAAAGATTTCAACTATACTTCTGTTTTCCTGCCGAATTAATTATCCAGGGGACGAGGCTTTTAGTTTCTTCTGGACTGCCTTGAGGTTTTTGGAAGACAACTGATGTTGGGGTTTTTCTCAGCAGCTACACATTGTTCCTGTGCAGTCAGGCCGTCTGTGACCGAGCCTGCCCTGTCAACTTCACTACTTTACATTCTGCTTCTGTCTTCGCTCTGTGACTGAAACATCCATCAGATGTTGTGCAACGAATGAGAGCAGCTCTTCACCACCGCGCCTGAACATCAAGCAAGTCCATGTATGAATGCTCGGCCTAAACCATCCTCACTGAGAGCTGTCTGATTCCTCAAACACAACCTACTCAAACTTTAGTCCTGAGGAGGCTGGAATCCCCCATACGTTTCATCCACCCAGTTTTACTAAACCATTCAGTGGTTCATCAGCCAATACCCAGCAGTTTTAATAAACCCGACTGAGCAGTTTTACTCCTAAACCTGACGGAGCAGTTTTACTAAACCTGACGGAGCAGTTTTACTAAACCTGACTAAACCTGACGGAGCAGTTTTACTAAACCTGACTAAACCTGACTGAGCAGTTTTACTAAACCTGACTAAACCTGACGGAGCAGTTTTACTAAACCTGACTAAACCTGACGGAGCAGTTTTACTAAACCTGACTAAACCTGACCAAACAGTTTTACTAAACCTGACCGAGCAGTTTTACTCCTAAACTTGACCAAACGGTTTTACTAAACCTGACTAAACCTGACGGAGCAGTTTTACTAAACCTGACTGAGCAGTTTTACTAAACCTGACTAAACCTGACGGAGCAGTTTTACTAAACCTGACTGAGCAGTTTTACTAAACCTGACTAAACCTGACGGGGCAGTTTTACTAAACCTGACTAAACCTGACGGAGCAGTTTTACTAAACCTGACTGAGCAGTTTTACTAAACCTGACTAAACCTGACCGAGCAGCTTTACTAAACCTGAGCAGTTTTGCTAAACCTGACTAAACCTGACAGGGCAGTTTTACTAAACCTGAGCAGTTTAAACCTGAGGACGTATGAAAAGCTGTCAATGTGGTGAAGTCCAAGTATGAAGTACTGTAGCGCAAAGTGTAAATACTGGAAGTGTAAATATCTCAAATTAAAGACAATACTTAAGTAAATGGCTGATTTCGTTTCACAATTGTGCCTTGGAGTTTGGATGAGCACAGAAACATGTTCCAAGGGCGTGTCAGTGAATTGATCTACCAGAGTTAATTGTGTGACAATCGTCCAAAAATCTGACCTGTTTTCTAATCACATAATTTGTCAGTTTCTACTGAAGCAGCGACGTGGAACCACCCTGAGTCTGTCCCAGTTCCTCTGCTGCTGTCTCCAGCATCACTGAGGTTTCCCAGCCCAAAATGGATTTGTTTGTGTGTGTGATTAATGTGTGTAAAGCAGCTGAGGTGGTGGTGGTGGTGGGGGGGGGGCAGCAGAGGAGGAGAAAATAACTGAAAATAAGCAGAAACAGTAGCTTCGGCTGTGAGGAAAACTGAGGTGCACACACAAAGATGGAGAGGAGAGAGGGAGGAGGCGAGAGGAAGAGTCTGATTGATGGTGTGTCTCTCAGGGCTCCGTTTGAAGGGGGGGGGCTTCAGCCACAGGAGCGTGTAATAACTGCTGAGGAATTTCAATGGCCCTGAACCCCCCTGAGACGTCTCCCACAGCCTCTTCCTCGTCGCTCTCGTTCCCTCTCAATCCATCTCCGCCTGTTAAACTGCCCCTCTCCTCCCACTCCATTGGTCAGATTTTCACACTTGTCCTGTCCCTCTCTCCTGCTCATTCTCCTCGGTTCTGCTGAATTAGGTTCTGTATAGTCCCAGCACACTGCACACACTCAAATCCAAACCATTCAGCAGCGTGTGAATCTCAGATCCTCTCTGTGGGTTTGTCACGGAGGTGTCTGTGACGGAAACATTCGATTGGAGACCGACTCCGTGACCTTAGGCCTGGGACTCATTCGCCGAGGCCCAGATGTGTAAACGACATGTGTGCTGCTTATACATGGCCACTGATGAAAACATGATGAGCAAATTAATTTAGTAACAACTTTGTGTTGGTGTTTCGTTCATTTCTGATTCTGATTCTTTAATAATGATCACTGAGACGTCACTGAGATGGGGGTTTGTAGACGCAGCTGTTGGCAGCTGTTGGCAGCTGTTGGAGAGCCTCACCGATACTGTCGGTCCAACCGCACTTCTTCTTTGCTGCTTTTCCCGCTGACAGGTCTGATGAGCGGTGAGGGGGCGGCAGGTGTCGGCACAAGGACTCTCAGTTTCTGGTGAACTGTGGGAGTGGAAATGATGCTCGAGCACGTTTTCTCATTTTCACGATCGCTGAGATTTATAAAAGAGAAGCAGACGCAGCTTTAGACATTTGAGGTTCATGCATCAGGCCACAGGTCATTCTGCGTCCCAGTCCCCTCTGAACTCTGGGTTTTAGGATGTGACTCATGAGTTTAGGACAACTGAGGACAGAATGACTAAATGAAAACTGTTGTACAACTGTTTGACTTTATTTGTGTTTCCTTTTCTTATCCAGCCAAACAAAATGAAAGGAAGGAGGAGGAGGACAGCACCAGGCAGATCTCCTCTCTTCTCCTCGACGTCCTTGAAACCAGGGAACCAGGCAATAAAAATAAGAATGTGTGAGCTGGGATTGGCCACTTGCAAGGTCAGTACCTAAAATTAATAAGCAAACAGGACACACACACACACACACACACACACACCACCATAACAAAACAAAAGAGTGTGTTTTCTGAAAGGTCTCATCCTGTGGTCGTCACTGACAAAATCACCTGGATTTGTCTCTTATCCTTTGTCTTCAGCTGCTTCTATTTCACCTCTAACTTTTTCTGCTCCAGTTCCCATGATGCTCTGGAGGATGTAAACATTAGCTGGTTTCTAGTCCACTCATCTATAACTATCTTTAATGTACAAAGAGTTAACCGAGCAGAAAAAGATTTACAGTGGCCTTAGATTCAATCTGTGTTGCCAACTTTGTTAATTTCCTTTTGCCAACCTCCACATGTCTGGAGCAGAAAGCATGGAAGTTATCTTTGTCATCTCCGAACACTCGGACGCAGCAGATTTGTGTCCTGGGATCCAACATTATAACTGTAATATGAAATTCTGTGAAATGAGTCTGGAAAGATATGAAGGACATTTGTCAAAAGGAGGTTTTTAAATCAAAATTTCCCAGTGACTGAGACGGTGAGTGGAAAGAGGAGCAGGCAGATCACAGCACTGAGTTCATGGCTTGTTGTAAATAGGAAACATTGTGCTGGTGCATTCAGGGTTGACATAGCACCACAATAACAAAGTGCTCAGAAGGTGGGAGGAAACAAACTGATGTCTGAAATAACAGCCTGACTTCAGTCTTCATTCCTTCATACGGTTTTCAACAACCATCAAACCACTGCAACATCTTTATGTCCCAATAATTTAGAATAATCTGCTTATTCTGTGCTGCTGACTGAGAGGGCCCTGCCCCCCACAGGTGAGTGTGTGCTGTTAATGAGTCATTAGTACCTGGAGCCATGTGTCACGGTGTAAAGACACTTGACAGACTGTAAAAACTGGAAACCAAGATCCAGGACCAAAGTGCTTCACGTGTCGGTGCAGCTTCTCAGATGGAGGTTCCTGTTAAGTGTCTGAAACGTTCCACATATCCTGATCCCTGATCCTGATCCCAGCTGGCATTTCCTGCCACTGTGTTACCCCTTAACTCAGTGCCACCTAACAGACTGCCAATGGACACATCTGCCCTCTGTTGGTCTGAAATGGACGCTGCAGGCAGCAGAAGCATCAGTGCACATCTCGCTGTGATGCTACTGAGCGTTACAGCGTCTCTGATGGCAGCAGGCACTTCCTGTTAGCTTCTATAAACCCTGAAACGGTGCCTGAAGCTGAGCGGACTTCAGCTGGTTATCTGTCAGACGTTAGAGAGCAGTCGTGTCGTGTCGTGTCTGGACTGAACTGTGACAGGTGGTTGTGATCTCAGACTACTGATCTATTCACTGGTTTAATCATTAGCTGCAGACAAACCGTGATCATCTTATCAAATATGAGGTTTGGTTGGTTTGGGACTACATTTATAAAGTGTTTTGTTTTTGATAGGATTGATTTGTTTAAGATGTTAATTTGTTCAACTAAAAGGTCAGATTTGTTTTGTGGGTCATTTAAAAAAATGTTATTCCTGGTTTGAGAGAAATGAACCTGAACCTGAATTTGTGACTTGTCGAACGTTTCCTCATTATATTAATTGAAATAAAACTCTAGATCAGTCAGATATAAATATACAGGAGCTCAAACTCAGCTTCATTTGAGCAAATGACAGGACTGTTAGTAAGAAGTAAAATGATCAGTTGATTAATTAGATGTTTCTAACGTGAGTATTTGCTGATGAAACATATAGACTCAGGATGTGTTTTACATATTTCTGACCTGTCATCAGCTTCAGCTCTCTACAGCCTCAACACAAGAACTGAATCATCTCCTGCTGCACCAGGTCTTAACATGAAGTTCTCGCTGTTTGTGTCTCACCTACTTTCTTCGGTCCAGGGGGAGTTAGTTAATGCCACACTGAAAGTTGATGACACACTGTTTCTGCTAATGAGAAGCCTTTGGCTGCCCTTCAGGGACCACGCTCACTAGTAGGAGACAGAGAACCACTGCAGGATTTCATTTGCTGAGTGTCCAACACTGACACCTGCTCCTTTTACATTCACAGCTTCATGTCTGCAGCTCAATGCGAAGTCACGTCTTTATCATTTCTGCCAGGAGAGGGTGAGGAGGGCAGAGGAGGAGGACGGTGGAGGCATTTGTCATTGGAAACAGCAGAGAATGAATGAAAAGATGCACTTGGATCGTTCCTGATGGGTGTAGCTGTTGTGGCTGTGGAGCACTGAGGCGCACACATTAGCACTGACACATGGGCAAAATGTCTTTACTTCCCTCCGGCTGCTCTCTGTTGTCATGCTTCTTTATTTCCATACCAAATGAACCACGTCTCAGCTGCAGCGTTTCACAGAAATGCACCGAGTGTTCGAGGTAGTTTATATATTTCAGTGATCACCATTTGAAGATCCTATCCGGTTCAAAAATGCTGGAACCGTTACAATATTTTGTACTTTCACGTCTTTAAAATCAGATTTTCCTCTGGAAACTTGCTGCTCGGCTGCTGCCTGTTAAATTCATGAGAACACATTTTATTCGCTTTTTACTGGATAGAAGGAAACGACCTGATGCAGGCAGCGAGTTGGGACCTTTATTGTTTATTTTCAATCTGTCATTTTTATTCTACTACAGAAACTAAACTCATTTGTGCAGGGGTCAAAACTGGGTTACAGCCATAGATGCCCACACAAGATTGATGCACTTTAATCCACCAGGAACCCAGAGAGCCGAATGCAAATGCAAAACATATCTCTGTTTTAAAAATGCTAAAATATACTGTGAATAACTCTGAGCCAGTCTGAGTTTTGTATTATATTAAGGGAAAATTACACTCAGCTTCGCACTGCTGGTTTAGAATCAGTTTCCCTCCTTCCTCACATTTAGATTCAACTAAACTTACAGTAGAAAATATTCACGCCAGAGCTGGAAACTTACTATTTGTACTTTATTTCCATGTTGTGCTACTTCATCCTTGGACTTTACTACATGTCAGAGCCAGATCTTGTATAATAATTAGAATCCAATAAAATCAGATCCATTCATGTGAAATGGGCCATTCTGCACAATGAGTACTTCTACTCTGGATACTTCAAGTACATTTGGATGATGGTACTTTTGGACTTTTACTGCAGTAACACTTTGAATGCAGGACTTTTACTTGGATCAGAGGATTAACTCTAAACTAACAGGCTAGATTAACACTGCACTCACTATATTAGCCTGGTAGTTAAGATGACACTGTTAAGTCGTCGACCTGATGGTGGCGCTAGATAAAGTCTGGATCAGTGACGTTATTCTAGTTCATCTGGTCTTCTAGTTTACGTCGGTGTAGGTCGGTCCTATCGCACTGATGTGTGTATGAGCGGTCATAAAAACAGGTGGATCTCAGATGATTGACAGCTTTGATTGGCGGCCTGGCTGTGTCACCAAAACAAGATGGCAGCTGCTGCATTCACAATATTTTGGTATCAGTGGCAAGAAGTGGTGACGTGTTGTTGGTCTCTATCTGCAGCCTGTGGTCTGAAACACGTTTCATCAGTCCAAATAGCTGCTGACAGTTTTCAGTGAAAGCGTCTGGTGGTCACCACAGTCCGTAGTAAAGACTGTCCAGTCTGTATGAAAGTGGGGGACCAGCAGACCCCACTAGACTCCATACAGCCACACAGCTAGTACACATCCCCTGTAAAAACCTTTTAGAGAAACAGAAACTAGGAACGTGGAGGGAGGCTCCACAGGCCTCAGGCCCCGAGAGAAAGGCTCCCTGAGTCTGTCGTGATTTTAAGGAGTAATTCTGAAATGAGCGTTTGGTTCCCCCACTGTGCTCATTTTCAGCTAAATGTCTGTAAATTCAACAGGAGACGACAAAGAAAGTGCAGCAGAACAAATCAGGCTTGTGATAATTAGAATATATCTACATGTCAATAGGCAGAATAACACTCAGCACTAAATCGTCTCATATGGTTCATTATCTTTTTTTCTAATTCCAGGAGACAGTTTAATATCGGGGGGGCGTACAAATGAGGGAGACTGGGGTCTGCACCAGGAATGTTGTTAATAATGAAGACATTTGTGTTTTTATGAGCAGAACCAGCTCTGAGTGAATATTCACACGTTAAGTTCAGTAATATTTCATTTAATAAAATAAAAAAATAAATAAAAGCACCTGGTCTCCGAGCCCATTATTAGGCCCACGCCTACACCTGAATGTAATCCAGTACAGCGAGTGGAGTCTCCTCCCACAGTCCAAACTCATGCAGGTCAGGATTAGGGTCTGAACCCAGGTGGACCCGGGGCCTTTCTGTGTGGAGTCTGCATGTTGTCCCTGTGTCTGTGTGGGTTTTCTCCTCCCACAGTCCAAACACATGCAGGTCAGGATTAGGGTCTGAACCCAGGTGGACCCGGGGCCTTTCTGTGTGTAGTCTGCATGTTGTCCCTGTGTCTGTGTGGGTTTTATCATATTTCTACTTAAACATCAACCAAACCACTGATCTGTACTGGTCTGTACAGGTCTGTACTGGTCTGTGCTGGTCTTGTCCTCCCAGTACAGACCAGTACAGTAATACCACCCTACAGCCTGACGCTCTGTATGCAGGAAGTGATGTGGTCTATAAATACATATTCAGTGTGACTTCATCCCACAGAGGACACAAACTGTCACTGCCCCCCCCCCAATGTTCACCACATCGTCTATAAAACACAAACAACATCAGGGACGTCAAACTGTTCGTGCTATAAAGACACACGCACATGAACAGCGAGTTTTTCTGAGGCATGATGGGATTTCTGCAACCAGACACAAGCCGTCACTCGATACCACAGATCCATAAGCTTAATGGGTGAATCACAGAAGCTATAAAACGATCGCCCACAAATACACACTATTTAATCAGAGTGTTCACACAGCTCCGCAGCGAGGACTCCATTTTCATTTAATAAACCTTTAAAAGCTTCTCAATTGTCATTTCCCTTCCTGCCTGTCTTGTTTTATGGATGTACACGCGGCTGCGAGTGTTTTATGAAGATGTATGAGCGTCATAAAAATGTATTTAGGTTTTCTCATCACTCTTGTTGCTTTTCATGATTGTAATGGTGCTGCTGACATTAGTCGAGTCGATGCAGCCGCCCCAAACAACTCAACAAACAAGGTGTGGCAGTCACGTGTCTCAGAAATGTGCAATAATCCCCAAATATGAATCTGACCCCCCAACATCCACATAACGTTTTCATTTCAGAAGCTAAAACCTCTTTGTGTTTCAGTGTGTGGGTCCATGTTTCCATGATTCCAGTGGATCATCTTTTTATTCCTTTAGTTGATGTAGAAAGTTGTTTTCAGTTGAGTCACATGCATGAGACTATAGACGTGAGGCTGAGGTGTGTGGAGACTGCTGCTGCTAGCACTAGCATGTGTTAGCTTAGCTTAGCATAAGGGCTGGAAATTAAATCCAGCTCTAGACTTTGCTGATTAACACACGTCTCACTCATTTAATCTGTGCAACATGTAAAAACTACATACTGGTCTGACTGGTGTTCCATTAACTGGGACCAGTAACCTCCTGCAGTCTTTGTTAGCTGTCTCTGCCAACAGATGTTAGCACGAAGGACAATGTACAGCAGAGGCTCATGGGAATATTCCTTAGTTTGTATTAAACAGTGCTTTATTATAATCTGATCATACGGTTTATTTAAGCTGTTGAAGTTTAATTGACAGACGGAAAATATACAGACTTCAGTGACAACAACAACCTGAACCTAAGAAACTCACTTACAGTTCCTCAAACAGCCTTTTTGTTTTACCTCTGCACATGTGGAAAGGTCTGAGTGCACCTGTGCAGGGGGCGACTGTCACATGCTGGGGATCAACATCTGGCCAAAACATCTGTTAAATGCATCAATAAGCAGTTGAAATGCTGTTGTTCCGCCCCTGATGTGGACGACGGCTTTACCCAGCGTCCTTTGACCTGCAAAATCCCCTTTGATACTTAGCTGATCTAAAATTCACCTTCATGTGTTTCTGTGTCTGTGTGTAATTTTCTGTGGAAAGGCCTAAGAGCAGACGACGAAACAACAGTGCTCACATGTGCTGCAGCAACAACGCTGCAGCTGTTAGATGGTACGACTTTGTCAAGGTTTTGGATTTGCCAAGTTGGACCCTCCTGTTCTGAAGCCACATGGGCCTGAGCTGCAGCGGAGCTGTGGCATCATGGTTCTCTGACCACGGCTCCGAGGAGCAGAGATGGATCCGTTCAGCCGAGAGCTCCAGTAGCACAATGTCACAGAAATATGTCAGCCGGTCCCTGGTGCTGAGGATGGAGGTCGCGGACGTCCTTTCCTGGCAGCTGTTAGACGTGCACATCTGTCACTGCATCGTCATGAGAACGATGGAGAAGCAGCAGGGCTGGATGACTCGGTGTGGCTTTACCTTTCAGTTTGGACAGAACTGGTCCTTCTGGTCTTTCCCTCCTGTCCGTTCTTCCTTGCTTTCCATAAACCAAAGGCAAAAATGAACCTTGCAGGTAAAGACACCTGAGTGTCTGCACCAGACGCCACAAACACAAGCCCGCTCTTAGTTCTAATGGAAACACTTGTACTTGCTATTTAGGTTTATGTTTAATAAACCAAGGATAACCAAGCCCTAATAACACATCAGGCAGACTAGAAGGAGTCTAAGGTCGGCACAGAAAACAGGTCATACTGTCTACAGTCACTGGGGTATTTCGAGCCTGACTGACCCACAGGTGGAGAACTCCCTCCAGCCTCGTTTGCGTTTGTTTAGTAAAACTTGTGTTAAAATGTGATGAGATCTGAGGAAAACAAGGAAGAATTTCAGCCATAAAGGATTAACAGTTAATGTTAAGTCTCCTCCAAACACCTCCAGCCAACAGATGGAGGAGTGCTGTTATCTGTGTACGTTTGGACGCCTGCCCAGGTGTGAAAGTGTGTCGGGAGCACAGTTTGGCACCGGTGCTGAAAGGCTCGCCCAAATATGGACTTCCAGTAATTCCTCCATGGAGAAAATTAATAAAATACACTGGAATATATGAGCTGATTAGGCTTGTATTGCATATATAAAATATCTGCGTCTGATCCCAGCAGTAGTTTTATCGCTCGAGCAGACTATACAAACGTTCTTCAGAGCAAATGGCTCATAGAACAAGAACCCTATTTTATGCATCATACATCATTGTTAGTGCTTGGGCTGTTTCAGCTCCATAATGTCACAATTTGTAGATTACAACTCCCATCCTTCATTAACAGCATGGCACCCTCTCTCCAGACGCACCAGGCAGCAGCACTGGGCTGAAAGCTGAGCTGTGTCGTGAATCCCGGCCCGGTTCAGTTCTTTTAGTTCATTCTGGCCCCGTGTCCCTGTCAGTTTCAGTCTCCCCTCCACACTACTACACTTCAGCCTCAGTGTGAGAGGCAGAAGGGTGCTCCACAAAAACAACACGGTGAAGGTCAAGCACCAAAACAATGTGGTGAGTTTAGGCACAGACTCATCCCTGTGTGGGTCACGGGCCCCTTGGGTGTCAAGTGGTGTCAGTATGAGAGTCTGTGGGATGAGAACATGTTGGTGTAACCCACTCATCATGACTCCACAAGTACCGGACAGAACGTCTGCTACCTGCTTGGCTTTATGCACAAAAACCACTAGCTCAGATTTGGACTTGGACTTGGACTTGGGTTTAAAAAACCAGTCAACAAATAAAAACAGGCTTCACACTGGACTCTCCCATCACTGCATCAGTGTTAGGCCACATGTGGAGCTGCTGCTGTCAGAGTATTAAAGCATTGATGCCTTAACTCAATCAAAACCGATGACTGATGTAGTTTAGACTTCACAAGGTGTGTGTCCAAAATGTTCAAGTGAAGACGTGAACTGACAGAAAACGAGAGAACGATCAGAGAAACTTAAGTCAAGCATCTTTAAATGTCTGTGTGAAGCAGAAACAACAGTTGTCTTCAGGTGCAACTACTGTCCTGGGCTCCTGTGTCACAGCAGGAAACTCATGTGGACAGGTGATTCACTTGTAACGTCGAGTTAGAAACCTCAGACTGAACAAGAGCGTCAAGCTGCAACACGGCGGCTGATGCATCGATTGCAGCTGCTGCTGAAACACGTCAGGGTTCGCTCTGGGTGACGGTGAGGGGGTGGCACAAACAGGTGAATTAGAAAGGAAGACGAAAAAGACAGAGAGCTTTATGATTTCAGGGAATTGGGGAGAAGTACATTTGGAGTTTATGAGGATTGAAATTGCACCCAGGAGAGTGGAGCAGAGACAAAATGTAAGAAACAGTGGATGCAAGAGAGAGCAGGTGAAATGAAATGTGTCAGTTTTCCAAGAAAGCACAAATTGTTCTGTGTTATTGTGATTTTGTGTCCACACCGAGGGAGAAAAGGGAAAGTAATGACTAATCTGTAAATGGCAGAGGGAGCCGCTTATTATCTGTGTACATCTGATGGCACAGGAAACATCAGGTGCTGTTCAACAGGTGGATTAACACCACTGCAGAAAATATACATCAGTGTGTCATCATATAATATATCATTGATTATTGTTATTGACTATGATTGTTATTGGTTCTCACTGTATTCTTGGTTCTTCAGGTTCCACAGGGTTTCATTCACAGGTTGATTCACTAAGGCTCATGTGTTTTTCATAATCATATCTGATGTTTCTGTTCTTCCTGACCCAGTATAGTCTGACACTAAGGGACACGGTGTTCTCAAGGATGTTGGTGAGGAGGGTCTAGGGGGAGAAAGGTTCTTTAGGACACCAGGTGTGAGGAAGGGACCAGTATAACAGAGCAGGTCCAGGATGGAGGGTGAACTGTCCAATGAGAATATAGAGTTTTAGAATACAGCCTTATTAAGGAATCACTTTGTAGAACAACAGGGAAGAACAGACTCAATTATCTGATTATGTCAGTGATTATTTGTATTTACTTTGCATGTCTGTAAAAGTAGAGGCCTCAGCCTGATAGGAGCTGAGCAAGAACTGGGGAACAACTGGGGAACAACTGGGGAACAACTGGGGAACAACTGGGGAAGACTCTGATCAACTGTGTTCTATTCTGTTTTGCTCCTTTCTTGCAAGAAATACATTCTGAAAAGACAATCTGTCTGCTCTCTCTTTGTTGCTCATCCAACGGGTTTTGCCACGACAGGTTCCACTAACAAATGTTACCAGAATATGATCAACACGTCCTCTCCTTAATGTCGAGTTTCTCGATGTGAACAAATTAGAGCACAGGAAGCTACGGACGGGGACAGCATGCCCAGTGAGGCTGGGACAGCAAAGCCTTCCAGGAAAGGATTAGGACACAAATCTCATTTTATGCTCATTTCTGCAGCATTACTGGTTTGATTTGTGTCATTTGTTGGTAACAGTTAGTCTCTGCACACGAGAACTTTAAGACACATTATAATAGTCGTGGCTGCTCTGCAGATACTGTGTAATTGCAAATATTTGCTCATTAATGCTTCACAGTTGAAAACCCAGATCAGCATTAAACCGAGCTGCACCAAATAGCTGTATCTGTTGGAGCAGTGGCTCATCAGAGTAAATAAGATGCAGAATGCTGAGAGGCAAAAAGGAAAAAACCACCTCAGTAATGGTCAAATAAAGAACTGCAGTGCACTGGCACAGCTCCACCTCACTGATTCCAGAGCATTTGCTTTTTAAGTTCTGTTTTTTCAGCAGAACATACATTGCAGCAGCTTGTTAAATCAGTTTAAATGTATGTTACAGAAACATAACACTCCATGTTTAAGCAGATTAGAATTGAATGGTGCTCAGCACGGTGAGTTAGTGGCCAGCTCTGTTGCCTCACAACAAGAAGGTTCCTGGTCTGAAACCCATCAGGGGCCTTTCTGTGTGGAGTCTGCATGTTCTCCCTGTGCTTGTGTGGGTTTTCTCCAGGTACTCTGGTTTCCTCCCACAGTCCAAAAACATGTATGTCAGGTTGATTGGTGACTCTAAATTGCCCATAGGAGTGAGTGTGAGTGTGTGAGGTTGTTTGTCTCTATGTGGCCCTGTGATGGACTGGGGACCTGTCCAGGGTGGACCCCTGCCTTTCACCCAGAGAGAGCTGGGATAGGCTCCAGCAGGCCCCTGGGACCCTGGTTAGGACTAAGGGGGTACAGATGATGGATGGATGGTGCTCAGTGATGCAGCGATGAGAAACAAGATAAAAAAACAAAACATTAATAGTAAAGTTCAGCTCAAAGAAAATAAAACATTTCCATGAGGGACAGTTTTCAGTCTGTCTGTCTGTGGTTAACGGGGCTTGTACTTTATGACGGGGTCACATAACTGGACGTATTGCGAGGCTGATGCAGGAGAACTGTGCCATCTCAAGTCTTGTAGTTGTGTTCTTGTAGATTCTCGGTGCTATTGAATCTTTTCATTCGTTACTTCAGTCACGATGATTTGAGGGCGCTCGTTATTTGAAGTGTTTATGGTGGAAGAGTCACACTCATACCCAGAGCTGGAACCAATCCCTGTTTCAAATGAATAAATAACTGAAAAGAAAATCAGACTGAAAAAGAAAATAATTGCAAGATGATATGTGCGATGTTTGTTCCATAAAACAACTGACACAGAAGAACAAAGAACATCAATTACAATAAAACCCAGCCAGAGGGAAGGCAGCTACAGTAGAGAAAGGACTGGATCAACTGTAATCAATGTATTACCGGGTCCTCCCTCTGTGCCTCCTGGCCTGGTACTCCTCCACCAGTAAATTCACCACATCCCCTTGTTTGAGACAAAACAGCTCCAGCAGGAAATGAAGTCATAGATCAAAAAGCTGGTAGGGAACAATACACCGTGGCTGCGCTGCAGACATCTCATTTGGGTTAACAGAAACTGCAGCACGGTTCAGCGGCACCACTAATGACTAGACTGATAGTGCTGAGTTTGATGGATGAGGCCGAACTCGTACTGATTGGGTTGATATGCAACAATAGTTTGGATCCTCTGGTGGGTCCAACAGGGCTGCATCCAGTGTCTGTCAAAAATCTCTGGAAATCCTTTAACATCTTGTTGCTCTGGTGAAAAACGTTTTGTCCCATTTGCTCCATGTACTTTAATTTTTCTTGTGCTGAATAGTTTTATGTGAATATTTCGATTTTTTTATTGTTTTTATTATAGTGTATATAACAGGAATGGCTCCACACTGAACCTGAACCTGTGTGTGTGTGTGTGTGTGTGTGTGTGTGTGTGTGTGTGTGTGTGTGTGTGTGTGTGTGTGTGTGTGTGTGTGTGTGTGTGTGTGTGTGTGTGTGTGTGTGTGTGTGTGTGTGTGTGTCCATCAATTCAAAACCACTGTTTAACCTAAAGACTGTCAGCTCTTATAGACCTGTGTTCTGACCCGGTTCTGACTGTGTATAAAGGTGGACCACCTGTACTCTCCTCTGCAGCCAGCCACCAGGGGCCGATGGGACTAAACCTGAAAACCTAACCACAGTAAAATAATAAAACACACAGGGAGTTTGGTGGAAACCACTTGTGTCAGAAGGTAAAACTGCAGGTTCTTGACATAATGTGTGTCACCTGCTTGGGTTTACACCAAACTGACCCACCATCCACCCCAAAGTCCTCCTGACACACACTTCCTTCCTGTTGTTCCCGTTAATGCTTCAGCAACATAAATCCACGACCAGAGCCGCTGCTGCTGCACCTCTGGCACCCGCAAAGACAGGAAGGAGCCGTGCTGTGAGTCGTATTCACGGCGTGGTCACATTACACTGGTCTCCTGACGTGCTGAACAGCTCCACCTCAGCCGCTGACCAGACTACGCGACTTTGCTTTGCTTCTGTTTGAACCTGCAGCTCGTATGAACCTGGTCGATGCTGCTGAGCAGACACAGAAACTAAATCTGACTCCAGCCGCTCTGCTCCGTCTTACTCTCTTCTGCGGTAGCATAGCAACAGTTGCTGATCATGTGGCACTCAGGAGAGGTGTGCAGAACACACACACGCACACACACGCACGCACACACACACACACACACACACACACACACACACAGATGTCTTCCTATACAGGCTGGAACAGGCAGAGCTTCTGTCACTGTTTCCACAGGTACTTCATCCAGAGAGCTGAAGAGAGGCCAGTGTCAGTCCTGCTATGTGTACTCAAGTACTGTACTAACATTTTACCTTCACACAAACTGTCCTTTTGGCAGCTGGAATGAGGGTTAGATTTTTTACAACCTACAGAAACAGGTACTGGTTGTAAAATCATGATAATTTACAGGTGAGCTCCAAGGATTCGCCTCTATAGCACCAGTGAAGTTATAGTTTTAAATGGTGCACAAGTAGAAATACTGTGTTCAGCTCTGTCACAGTATCTGCCCCTGTAAGCTGATAATGTTGTGTTTGCATCTTTCCAGTAAATTCCTATTTTACCCTGAATTATGTCTGCAGGGAGCAAAAACAAACAGTTCTACTGTCCCTGTAATACACCTGAGATATATCCTCAGTGGTCAGTTTATTAGGTACCCCCAGCTAAACCTGAGGCAGCTAATGCAACTGATTGAGCTGTGTGCTCTGTGCTGCTGCTGGACTGTGCTGTACTTTACTGAGAGGAGTTTCTATCATTCCACCCTCGTTAAATCAATGAGGCTAAATAACAGAAACAGCTCTCAGTATTGAAAAGTCCAGTCCGAAAGCAGCACCCACAAACCGCAGCCTCAAGGTGAATCAATAGTCACGTAGCTGGTGCAAACGTTACATCGTCACAGACCTGCAGCTTCTCATGACGTGTAGCTGAGACTTGGTAAATGTGTGTGCGGCCCATCAGTGACCCTCAGCGACCTGCGTTTACCCATAAACCCTCTGCTTGTAACTGCAGAACCAGGCTCCGCATTAATCCAGCAGCACCCAGGGTTCTCTGTCCAGTGTCAGATATTTGTACTTACAAAGGTTGCTGGTCACACTCTGAACTCTGAAGTACTGGAGCACGTGTTTGTCTTCAAATCTGTGCTGCAGCAGTTCACACATAAAAAATACACTTAGAGTTTTTATTATGTGAAACAGTGGCTTCACATTATAAAAATTACAGATGCAAATGCAAGAAAGTGCATTAAAAAACAACAATGCAAGAATAATAAAATGCAGAGATAAGAAGAGAAGGAAAGTCCTTCAGTCGTTCAACATTAATAACATCACGTGTGTATAAATAAAAACACACAAGCACTTTGGTTGCCTTTCTCTAAAACCTCTCCCCTTATTTCCGTCCCTCAGATCAGAAATGTGGGTCAGAGTGAAAGAGGCCAGAAGCCTGAAGACACATTAGTGCTGTGAACTGGGTTAACCCAGATCATCCATCATGATCGGCTGAACCAAAGCTGCAGACACTGATACTGAAGAGTCCACAGGTGCTCTCTATCTTACCTGTCACTACCAGCGTCGCCTGGCATTTGGACAAAAACATTAGAAATCAAAGGGAAACGTAGACGTCAAGCATCTCCCTTCTCACACTGGTTCGCTCCTGACACCAAACCTCCTGATGCAGACTGATTGATCACATGTTGTGGTGCTGAAACCCAAACATCGTCTATCTAACCCTTGGCTGTTGGTGAGACGTTCGTGAACAGAAAGCATCCAGGGCGTTGTTTCCAGAAAACTGCATGCAATCCAGGTGTGTGCTGAAGGTCAAGTCATGTCTGGCTGGAGGACAGCAGCCCGAGCAGGTGGACGCTGGGTGGCCAGTTAAACGCCCTTCACTTGGCCCCATTACAGGCTGCAGGCACTTTAAAAGGCGGTCAGGGCTCCTCAGGGGAGACGCCTAAATATGTTGGTAAGTCGGAGCGTTTCACCTTTTACTTTCAAGTTGAGTTTTTGTTTCAACATGATTTCCATCTACAAATTATACTTAAACGCTCCGAGCGCTCTGATTGGCTGTTCAGCTCAGTGGATCTGGACCTGTTTGGTCCAGTGTCTCCTTATTTTTCTCCTCCTCCTCTTCCTTCTGTCGTGCCCACCATGGTCTGGTGTTTTAATGTGGGTGGAGGTAAATGCAGAGACCAGCTGAAACTCCCAGTGTGGATGTATCACTCTGGAGCAAAAACTGTGTTTTAGAATTTACCCGACTCAATGAAGACATAGTTCCAGTCATCAGTTTATTAGGAACACCTCGCCTAGCTCCCCCACTATAGGGCTGATCAGCTGTAGAGTAACTAGTAACCAAAGGTGGCAGATAAAAGCAGAGCAGGGGAAAGTACATATATTTATAATAAATATCTAGTGGAGTGTAAAATGGTACACAAAGAACATCTAGTGAGGTAATAGTACCTCAGATTTGAGTGCAGTACTTGATTAATATCGTTTTTTACTCTCGACCACTGGTGGATGCATCAGTTTACTCATGTTTCAACAAGCCCATTTATCTTCAAGTGTGTGTTTCTCGGCGACATTCCCTGAGTGACCTTGTTAGTGTGACAGCGTCGGACGAAGACCGTCCGTGAGTCATGGCGCCGCCCCGCTTCTCAATCCTCTGACTGTCCTTCAGGTCAGACCGCTGTAATTGGCTCATTGATTGGTGACAGGTCTGATGCAAAGCGGGGTTGCGCTGACAAACGGTGAAGTGACAGGCGGTCGAGATGATGCATACCTACATCAACCTCCGGGTAAAACAGCATCAACAGACAGAATGCAAGCGGCAGAGAAGACGGGGACGCGCTGACAGAAGTGACAGTGACAAATGGAAAAGTGTTTACCTGAGGAAGAATATTTCTTCCTGCGGTTGGAACATCGTCCGAATACAAATGAAAAATACAGCAAAGAGGAATGTAGGCTTTCCTAAAACACAGGCAGACGTTAATTAACACCAACAGGATGTGTCCCGATCAAAAAGCTTCATTTCCACCTGCAGTTTCTGGCCTGTTGGTGTTAAAATAAAAGAACAGCAGGTACAGGACAATATACAAGGACATAAAACAACCAGAACCTTAAAACAAGAGCAAACAGCACAAAAAACCTAAAAAAGGAGAAAGGAGAAAACCTGGCACCCAAGGGAACCTACATGCAGCACACACACATTTATTCACTAGAAACCACGAGAAGTTCCTCCACATCACGTTCTCAACATAAAACTGTGCACAAAGAAACGACGCACATCTTTTTAGATCATTATTAATGTCTCCCTGTCCAGCCAGAGCAAACCTCCATACAACCACAGTAAATAAGTTGGTATCTAGAACTAGAGAACGTCAATAAGGATCCTGCTGTTTTTGAGTTCTCTTCAGTGTCGCAGTGACGGTTGTCTGTGCGACTGTGAATTCACGTTGAAACAGAACTGAATCCATGGTGACTTCCCTCAAAGCATCATGGAAATTGTAGTTCAGGCCATGATTATCTCCCAGATAAAAGAAAGACAGTGAATTCACAAAGATTAAATAGTATTTTGGCATGAAGATGCAGGGAGGAAGGAGTCTGACACACGTGACAGCTTTAATACTTTAATACCGTCTCACCAGAGTCTCCAGTTCCACACGAGTGAATACTGCAGGGAAACATCTGTGCTTGTTGATTTCTCCCACTATGTTCTTCTTCTCCTTTTGTCACACAATCTCATTTGTTAAGAACACACTCTCCCACTTCTGTCACCGTGGCTCTGCACAGCAGTTAATGAAGCTGCAGCAGCCCCAGAGATTCTCCACATATTTTTCGATTGCTTTTATGAAATTCAAACGCCGCGTCCACCTGGTGGGGGCTCGATGATCGGCAGCCTCATGAGTGGATTCGTTTCAGAGCTGGACAAAGCTCCGAGCTGACGGGGCTCGGACCTGTCACCAGACACCAGACTAGTGTTTCCACCTCGAGGTACGGACGCAGCAGTGCACATTTTCTTTATCTTATTATTTACAGCTTGGTGAGTGAATTCTGACAGCTGGAAATGTAGTCATGCACAGCACCAAAGTACAAAAGAAAAGTTCAATGAATGTGGTTCCAGCAGTTTTCCATGATCTCAGATGCATTTAGCAGAGATTCATTGCTTTTAAAGGGCAGGCTGATCTGGTATAAATCACTGAGTGTGGCATTCAACGTGAAGTGGAGGCGCTGCTCTGTAACAGGATGAAAAAAGCCCAGAAATCTGATGAGCATCAGATCAAGAGTAACAACCCGTAGCTCAGTCTGTTCTGAAGCACCAGAATGAATGTCAGACAAACCTCGAGGGAGGTTCTGGAGAACCCACAGTGATACGGTTTCTTACGGAAAAATACCCAGAAGCTTTCAGCACCAAAAGCCCGATCGCACTTTGTCTGAACCTCTGTCTGCTGCTGTTCTTCCATTGGTTTCCAAATGTACCTGCAGCAAGTGATGAAATGTGAGAGGTGAAACAGGTTCCTATTAATTTAGCACCTTGTATGTAAAGCAGGCGATAATTCCGGCAGGTGGGAATTAGAGATAAACACTGCTGACTGGATTATGCAGGGAACCAGCCTTGTTTGTCTCGGGTACTGCGCAGCAGACCGTCCCGGATGTTTTCATTGAAAAGATCCGGGAGGCAGATGTGCTGCACTTTATCAGAGGTGGGGCAGCTAAAGCCCTCGTCCTCATTAAGTCTCTGTCTTCACAAACTAATCTTTACCTGCTGAGTCTCTGCTGCAGTCGTTCACACTCTTTCAGCAGCTACTCACATTGTCGTGTTCCTGTAAATTCAGTCTGCTGTCTGCAGCGGCCGAGGGGTGAGGGCAGATCAGACCCCCCTTCCTGTTCCATACTGCCGTTTGACCTCAAGTCAGTGTAATAAATCACACGTAAAGACAATGTCTGGATGCTTTAAGTGACGTCTGTGCAAATCCCTGTGACCTGACAAGAAGAACTTCCCACACACCAGATAGAAGCTTTTTTCACAACATCGTGAAAAAGTCCTGTGGCTGCCAGCAGCCGCGTCAGGCTGAACCAGGCTGAAGTCACGAAGCCGGGGGAGGCTGAGAACAGGCTGAGGTGGCTTAATGGTGGAGAAGGAGCCCACATCTGGTCTGTGTCACTGCTGCTTCGGGAAGAAATGTTTCATCGACTTGTTTTTAAGAATTTTAATTTCTGAATATCAAATTATCATTAGTGAAAATCTGTGAGACTCATTTTTAAAACTGTCAGACTACATTTAAAAAGTATAAAGGAGCTACACTCACTAAGTACATGATGCTCATAGTGACGAGCTGAGCCCACTGTCGCCCGACTGCAGCTCCCCTCAACTGCATCTTTGCAGTCGCTGGTTCCCAGGTTCTGGTTCCCTCTCACCACTCACATAGAGTGATTTTGAGTCACAGCAGACTCCACCTGTGTCCGGCCTCCACCTGAGTCCGGTCTCCACCTGAGTCCGGCCTCCACCTGAGTCTGGCCTGGATGTGGACCCAGCACAACATAACTGGGAACATTTTAGTGACATGTGGAACTGATTTCATTGGTTGCCCCTGAATGTGTTCACTGCCTCTGGTTTGTTTGTAAAAAGTTGGCCTGAACATGAAATGGACCAGAACCAGTTTGGGCCAAAGGACCAATCGACAGGTGTCAAAGCTTCTCTGTGTGTCCTGCTGCTGAACACACACAGAAACTAGAATTTAGGCTTCGGCTAAGCCCGTCCCCTCGCAGCCAATGGGAGCAGCAGGGACAGTGACGGGGACCATCGATAATGGGATCTAATTATATCGAAGTAAAAATGTGACCCTGGCCTTTGGTGGAGAACAGGCGTGTCTGCCTCTTTGTTGTAGCTCCTCTCATCGTTACTCCCTTTTCTTTTCTTTTATGTTCCATGTCCCCGTCTCACTCCAACGATTCACAGCACTTTGTCTCCTGTAATTAGAAATGAATTATCATCACAATCAAAGCTCCATTATCGCTGCTAAAGCCTCGGCCTCTTGATTCTCCCTCTCCCAGTCCCACAGTCTGCGGCTGCCATCGGCTCCGAGTGGCGCTCAGCGGTGGGAAAAACAGGAGGGGGGGGGGGGGGGGCGTCGTGTCCCCGCCTGACAGGCTGTGGCGGTAATGAATGTATGTGATTCCTCGGCACTCCTGGCACTTTTAATTGAATTTTTTATTTCCGTGCTGCGAGAGGAGCGGGAGGGACGGGATGGTGTGTGTTTGTGAGCGGATGTGCGCCTGCTTCTGTTAAATATAAAAACATGAAATTTGAAGAACAGCAGTGATGGATGAGTCACTTTCTGATGTACATGAATCCCCTGCTCTGCTTGGTTGAACTCACTTAATATTTTCTTTTCTCCCTCCCCCAGACAGTGATTTTTACCGTCATAGACCCAAACAGCCGACAAAGAGTCTTAGTTTAATGAACACCAGTAAACGGTAAAGAGACAGGGGGGAAACAGGAACACTGACAGGAACATGGCAGCCTGATGGATTCCTGACAGAGCAGCCACAACTACTTTGGGTTGAAACAGAGAAAATAAGAGAAGAAATACTCTGTGAACTATTAAAATCTGGGTATAAATGAGAAATTGATTGTCAAAACAGTCGCTGTTGATATAATAATCAATGAATCGGTTTCTGCTTCAGTTCTACTGGTTTTTGGCCCAAGTGGTGTATGTCCAAGGCTGCTTAAGGACTGTGCTGCTCTACAGAGGATCTTCACCCTAAGCCTTCAGTTGGGGAGGGTCCAGCTCTGTGGAAACATCTTGTACTGGTCTGGGATGTAAGGGTCTCTACTGAGACTCGAGGTTAAACACACAATAGATCCCCTGCACTTTGCTTACAGAGAGCACATCGGTGTGGATGGTCCTGTCCTCTACGTGCTTCACCGTGTTAGCTCAAAGGGATGGGGGTGGAGGCAGCATAAAGCAGAAGGATCCAAGGCGGCTGGACAAACTGGTGCAAAAAGCTGGTCCAGTGACTGGAGTGAGGCTGGACTCACTGGAGGCTGTGGTGGAGAGATGCTCACAGACAAAGGTAGAGACCATCCTGGAAAACACTGACCATCCCCTTCACCACATCCGGATGGAGCAGAGAAGCAGCTGCAGGACTGAGCGACACAGGAGACCCTTCATCCATCAGGCTCTACAGCACCTTAGCCAAAGCTGCAGGCTGCACCCTGGGCTTAACTTTGGGGATCAATTAAATTTATCTCCTCTCGTCTCAGTTTACTTTAAATTACTGTCAAACTAATGTTAATAAACAGAGAAGGTGTGTGGGGTCCTGATCTGTTTACGTGTGCAGGTGTCAGAGTCTTTGTTTGTGTGTTTATGACGAACATAAAAGTTAATAAAGCAATAAAACAGGTGCTTCAGAAGCTGCCGGTTAATCTCTGACCAGTGGAGTAAATCCCACCTTTAATTTCCACATTCATGTTTTGTTATTAGTGCAGAGAGACCTGCTGCTCAGCCTCGCACTAATTTGATGCGTGGAAAGAGGGAGAACAGGTACGCGCCTCCGTTTCAGTGCTTTTCTTTGATTTGTGTTTGATTCCCATAACAGACTTGTTTTGCTGCAGTTCTGTTCAGTGAGCACTGCAGGGGGGAGCCGGGGTGTTTGCATGCGTCTGCCTTTATGTCCATGTGTGCGTTCATTTATTCGCTGTGTGCACTTCACACACCTGGATCTGTGCTGAGGAACCTGGTGAGCTCACACCGTGTGTGCTGAGCGTGAGCATGCATACTGTCATCCCCTGCTCAAATATGATGGAGCCGTCGTAAACACAGTGTTTTATTTGTTGTGAAGGAAAGACAGACAATCCAGTCCCACAGGTCAAGAAACACCTGATTTCCTTTAAAAGTAATAACAGAGAAGAAGAGACAGGAGAACAGGAGGAGGGTGGGGAGGTGGATTCAACCTGCAGAGACAGACACTGGATGGAGGTGAGACAGGTGTTAGACACCCAGAGGCTCAGAAAAGTGATGAATCAGTTAAACAACACACACACACACACACACACACACACACACACACACACACACACTGTTTAAGTGCCTTCAGAACATGACGCACTTCATATTAACCATGTTCTCACCTGCAGCTGTTTCAGAGCTGCAGCTGTAGAAAGCCACAGTCCTCTACCTGCCCAGCAGCAGACAGACAGTCAGACACCAGCTGCTGAACATGGTGGTGGTGGAGACCAAACCCAGAGCTCAGACTGAGACTGAGTCCACGTGGACCAGCAGGTTGGTCTGTAGCTGCTGGAGCTGTTCACTAGCATGTGTGACGTATCACCTGCTTTGATATTAGTTATCAGGCCCATGGGTGTGGGTTAGTGGGCCACTCCTTCACCTCTTAGTTGGTTCTCATAAACCAAACCTTCGTTGTCATGGTTACAGTAATAAAGATGCAGCGTACCAGGTTTAAACTATGGAAAGAGCGTGGTTGTAACACGCGTCAGTGATCGGCGCCTTCAGGCCCACAGAGCAGTTTGCTCCTACTGAACCATAATGATAACTGATAATGACCATTTAATGGGAGATTACATTGAAAATGGCTGGACATAAGTACCCATGATGCATTGTGATTAGATTATATTGTGTTTGTCCCTAAATAACCAAGTTTACAACCTGGAGGTGGCGCACAGAGACTGGCACAGTCTCATCTGAGTCTTATTACTGAGTGTGGTGAAAATGAAGCAGCTCATTCCCTACACACATATCGACGTCCTCAGCCAGGGTGAGGGCTGCTTGGGAAATGTACCAGTCGACTGGAAAAGAAATCCCTTTCCAGGAGAGGTTCCTTCTGAATGAGAGACAGGTTATTTCTCCTCAGCACATTCATGGTTTTAGGACTGTGGAGTCAAAGATGGAGGGGGGGTTGAGGGTACCAGGAGGAGATGTAAAGGAGCAGAGGAGGAGGCGAAGAAGTGACCCTGAGGAGTCAGAAAGACTGGAGAGTGCAGATGTGTGAGAAGAGGGGCTTTAAACTTCCTGGCTGCTCGGGGCCGGCTGGATCAAAATGGCACCCAGGTGAATTTTCAGGCCGTTGGTTCTCAAACATGAAGACTGATGAATATGGAGGGTTTTTCCACTATATTAAACTGAAACGCATCTTCAAACGACTCCTGCTGGAAAAGGAAATGAGCTGCAGCTCCTGTTAGAAGTGTGTTATCATGCAGCAGCTGTGTGCACAGTGCAGATATGTATGCGTTTGTGCCTCTGTCTGCATCTGTGGGAGTGTGTGTGTTCATCACCAGGATGCACGTAACACACCGCTGCTTTGTTTATTAACCCCTTACTGGTCCCAGGCTCCTTCATCACATGCTGAGCCGTCACTGCTGCCACACGTTTCGTGATTTTGACCATATAAACATTTAAACAGAAAAAGCAATATGTGATTTAATGCCTTGTCTGTGCGTAGTGTATTTGTTTTTGTCAGTAGCATACCTGCAGTCTGTGTGTGTGTGCGCATATATTGACCTGTATGCATGAATCTGTGTTTTAAAGAGTGTGTGTACAGTGCATCAACACAGTGCAGTGCACAGTGTGTGTGTGTGTGTGTGTGTGTGTGTGTGTGTGTGTGTGTGTGCATACTTATACGTACAGATGTGGATGTTTGAGCTGTGCGTGTTTAGGTGTGTGGTCGTACGTGTGTGTGCAGAACCTCACAGAGCGGCTGCAGAAATAAAACTCTGGCGCTGTACTCAGCTGTCGCCATAGCAACATGGGTTAAGGTGAATCTCATTGTTGTGGCGGTAATGATTTGAATAGCTCTGAGGGTCATGCGTGCGCTGTATTCATCGGGGAGTTTGGGACGTATCGATGTTTACACACAGTAATAGATCTCGAGTTGTTATGTTGGCACCAGGAGACCGACGGGCTCAAGTGTTGAAGCTGGAATTTTAATGGAAAAGTTTGGCCCTTCACTGTAAAACCAATCTGTTATTCAGCATGAGTTGAATCGGCTCACAAAGCGATGGGAGTCAGTTGTTGTAATGGTTTAACTTGGCAGAACTAAAGCACCTTCAGTAAACACATCACCGTCACACGTCCTGCGGGGACAGTGAAACCACAGACACAGAGACTGAAGCAGGATTTCACAGCCAGGTGGAGTCTCATCCTCCACCATTCCAGTGATGAACCAAAGTGTAGACCAGTCTACTACTATTCACATTACAGTGCAGTTTCACTGAAGCCCCCTCGACTGAGTCCCCCACAGGCCTGGACACACGGTGGTGGAGGGAGCACTGAGATGCTTTACTGCAGTACCAGTAGAAATACCACAGTGCTAGTATTAAGACATTAGCAGAGGGAAATGTTAGTCCAGCTGCAGGAGAGTGAACAGAGAGTGATCAGATTGGAAACAGCAACACTGGATTTCAGCTGCACTGTTTTCAGTTTGGCCCTGGTCTTTGAGATCTGAGTCCAGAACAGGGTGGTGGACTAACAACGCCGTGTGTGTGATTTCATGCTTTACCTGCTCTGTTATTCATTGTGCATTAGGTATTTATTGGTCATTTGGTAAATAATTGCATTTGGTTAAAATGAGGAGAATCCATGACCATGTTCCATCCGTCATTTTTGCTGAGACTGACGTGTGTATTTGTGGGATTTTTGGCAAAATTAAACATTTTGCGTCGGTGCAGATGCATCAGGTAATAGACGATTTGATTAAAACTGAAAGTAGCCAAGCTGCGGATCAACCAGATCACCTGCAGACGTCGACTTACTTTTGGAGAGAACGGGAAGAACCAGTGAGATGGAGAGTGGACTGCTGTGAACTGACGACCAGCATATCACATCTCAGGCCTTCATCTTTTATTTAGTTTGAGTGGCAGCTGAGAAAGACGGACAGAGGAGAAGAGGTGGAGGAGGAGAGAGGAACAGAAGAGAAGGAATAAAGCAGAAAACCTGTAAAGGAGAAGGCAGGAGAACGAAGAAGCAAGAGGGCAATGAGGAGGAGGACAGAGACTGATGTGAGGCTCTGAGGCTGGAGTCACTGCAGCCTGTTGATGAGCTCACTGCTCCTGCTTCCTTCTCTCCAGGGACACGACAAGCTGAAGGCCAAGGTTATCACATTACTGTGCATTTAATTTAATTAGATATATGATCCATGTTGGAGGAAAAGCAGCACTGACGTTTCAGTCAGAGATTCTAGTTTTGACTCCTAAACCTGCCCGAGCGGTTTTAGTGTTTAGACACTTTAGAAGTTTTGTAGAGTCATCTGAGCACCTGATTCATGGAGTTTCAGTCTTTTGTTGAAATGTAGTTTCTGTCACAAAATGACCTCCTCCCTGTCTGTGCCCTCAACCCGCCGGACTCACCTCGTCTGTCGATTTGTGACATTTAGTCTGAGTCCGTCTGTGGCTCTTGGGAAATGTGTTTGTTAAAGGCCACTAAAAACAAGTGACAGAACACGCTGCAGAGGAAAACTGTTCTGAAGCTGCAGTTATTCTCTATGTTCATATCTCACTGGGATTTGGAATCAGTTCCAGTTCTCTCTAATGTTAGAGCCACAGTAGGTTCATGTGCTTTTGTCAAACAAACGTACAAGTTAAAATATCATCAGTAAAAGAGCAATAAAAAAGTACCACCAAAAAGTGAAGCACTTTTAATTTGATGTGATGTGAGAGAAGCTGTTTGCATATAGATAAGAGTAAACAAGCCAAACACAGACACACCTGTTTTCACCCTGCTCCACCATGTTCTCTGTACTCTTTACTAAAGTGGAAATTATTCATGAAAAGCAAATCAGCAAAAGTCATTTCCAAGCTCTGTAATGTACGCATGCAAATCCACAGTCACACTCCCAGAAACAGGATAAAACCTGGATGTTCCCTATCAAAGGAACACAAGAGTCTTTCAGTGATATTCTGCAGAAATCAATAAAAGGTTCTAAGAGGACAGTTACTCATCTCTCACAAGTCAAAATGAGACAGGGCCCACTGAATTCACAGAGTTGGTTTCTAACGTAGACAATATCCGTCCTCATTTACGCTCAAAGAGCCACACAGTGTAACGAAGCAGAGCGTTGATACGGCTCGACCGTCGTATTGAACCACCCTACAGATGTGCACAGAGCCTGCACAGATGTTTCAGTTTCATCCTTCAGGGACGTTGAACCAGATGCTCCAGGTGTTTCCAGGTCACCAGACACAGGCGCAAAAACTGACAATCACCAGATTGTCTGATCTGACATCATAGAAACTACGATTTATATTAAAACATACTGTAAACACACATCTGGAGCTGTCTGAAAACTACCGGCTGTGATTGAGAGTGTGTGGAAACTCATCAGGAAGCAGGTCTAAAGAGTCGAGGTAATGGATGAACATGTGGACCAGTTGGCAGAAAGTAAAGCATCAGTGGTTCTAATAGTTTTCCAAAGGTAAAGGTAAATAAGGGGACAGTGTGTGACCTCAGATGCTGCAGTGAACAACATGTGATGTACAACAGTCTGTGTCCTATTATGCTGCTCTGAATTCATCAGCAGAAAGCAAAAGACTTGCCAGATATTTTTAACAATGGGCTCGAGTTGAGAGCCAGCCTCCTAAAATAAGTCTTACACAATATCCCCATCCCATTTGCTTCAAAGAGCCAGACAGTGTAATGAGGCTGCCGCCGTTCTTTCAGTGGAGCTGGAGTGCAGTCCTGGGAGAGAGTTCCACATGATGAAACAAATCCTCCAAATGAGGGAGACGGCAAACCTTAAGGGAAGACTACAGGCATGAAAACATGCAGATCATTTTCATGCCTGCTGTGTTTGGATGTGGGGAACATAAAAAGTAGGATGTGTCTTCGTGCAGGGACGTAATCGGTTCTGGAGTCAGCGAAAGGGTTTTGTTTGTGTAAAGGTGCAGCAACATAAAGAGCAGAGCAGACGGTTGTAGAGCAGCCCTGCCTGCGAGATGCAGAACTACAGGACGACACAGTGACAGTGATCTGAGAGTTTCAATCTAGACTCACTGTATTTCTGTCAGGGGGCAGTGCAGCATGTAAACACAGATGACAACAGCTTTTTATTCAAGTTAGGTGTCAAACTTAGAGAAACCAGTGTGGAAGGATAACTGTGTGATATAATGAGATATAACATGTGAGGCTATGTTGACACCATTCCAGGTTTTTTCCAGGTTTTCTTCATGCTAAGCTAATCTTAGCATGCTAAGCTAATCTTAGCATGAAGCTGTGACATGAGAGGATTAACCTGTTTAGAGTTTTTCTCTTCGAAATAAGTTTGTCTGCTTTGTCTCTAATCGCTGACTGCTGGTGTTTTCTTCACTGGTCAGACCTGATTTTACCCCCGAAGCTGAGGAGCCGTGTCTCTATTGTCACAACCCACATGTCATTGGTCTGACTAGCTTCTCATTCGTACTGTGCTGGTCCTCCACAGTGGGTTGTTTAATAACGTCCGTGTTTCAGCTTTGAAACTTGTGGACCTGAAGCTGTTCAGCAGACACATCACCAACATGCTGTCCTGCACTTCAGCTACAGGACCAGAAGAAGTGACTTCACAGGACACGTTCCCCAATCAGCCCCTGATTGTTTATCCTGCCGTCTGAGTAATTACAGACTGCACCTCCTTCTGATTATTATTATAGCAGGATTAACAAAAACAACTAAAAATACCCTGTTCTCTAACAGTACTGCTCCCACGCCGGCCTTCCCTCCCTGATTACTGCCTGGAGCTGCTGAGGGAGGTGGAGACCCACAGACTGGAACAGCTGCCCCGGGTTGTGGTTTTGGTGGAATCTCACCTGTGTTTCTCCCCCAGGTGTTCCAGAGCCGGCTCCTAAAGTGTGAGGCCCTAATTAAAGATGTGACACTAACAGGTTGGTACCTTCACTGCTTTACTGATCACATATGTGAAGCCTGCTGCCCTGCCGCGGTGCCGTGTGAGTGTTAGAGCAGCAGCAGTGATCGTAGTAGTGGCTGTGAAGTCCCAGTGTGATGTGAAACGTAGGGAACAAAGCAAAGGCAATAATCAAGCGAAGATTTGTGCAGCTGGCTCATTAACAGTCACAGCTCATTAGGGCCGACTTAATCAAAATTCAGAAACCATACTGGGCTCCTGACAAATTACCAATATTGCAACAGCATAATGAGAGCGAAAACATGGTGTCAGTTAAAGTTTTGATTGTGTTTATGAAGCTGTAGCGTAGACGCCTCTGCCCCCCCCCCGTCCACCGTGTCAGCAGGTCATTGAGTCTCGATGAGGAAACCTGGGCCCCGACTGCAGCGAGACTCTGGGTTTTTACGTTCACAGTGGAGGTTTTGATTCATTTCTTCTGCTCTCAGCAAACGGTTTGTTCTGCAGACGAACACTGGGAGGACAGAGCAGCTGGTGTGTCTCTCTGTACAAAAACATCTTGTACGTGTGACCGATGTCCCGGGCCGGTCCTATAGACCCATGTGTGTTTTAATGGACTGGTATCAGTTAATGTAAAGCCCATTAAAATCACATCCCTTCTTCACTGATCCTTACAGGGTTTTGTCACCTGAGCCCGCTGCCCTCCTTAATGAGCACTTAATCGACATTTAAATAAATAAAAGGCTCGGATCAGACTCTGTATCAGCAGACACTGTTAAATCCTCGAATTAGGGCCAGAAAGACGTTGGATTTGTGGTTGTTGTACAGGTTTAAGAAGACGCCCAGCTAACACTTGAGTCCTGCTCTAAATCCGCCGTCATGAAGGTGATAATGTTAGTTTGTGTTCACACTATTTCACAGCTGTTCGTTCACCTGGATAATGAGTTTGGAGGCTGCAGTTTGTGCAGTTATTGGACTGGACTGCGTCCTGCAGGAAAAATAAGGTGATCACCAAAACCTCAGTGATCTAGACTCAAGGAAACATCCAGGAGCTGTTAGAAAAGCTGCAGAAGGTAAACTGAATAAAGCCAGAAAGCTCAGTATATAGATGGCGGTTGCCAACCAGTCCCTATGATCACAATCACACTGTACTAACTCACACACGTCGGCTCAGATGCATTCATTTCATATAACCATACCCTTACATCCCTGAATAAAGTAAAACATGGTCATCTGCAGGGTCTGCAGTCAAACAGAGCTGCAGGACCACTGAGCTAAAACGGCAGAGAAATCCGTGCATCTCCGGGTGGTCTGTGTTAAAATGCAGCCCATGAAATTCATGCTGTCGCTGGTTCAGGGAGCTGCAAAGCCAAATACAATACAGTTTGGCTTATCCTAACAAGGACACACAAGCTCCCAAGCAAATATAAATCCCAGCAGACACGAAGAAAGGTCGTCCTTGTTGTGAGGGAAAAGAGGTTGTTTTCTGAAATAGCAGTCAGCTGCAGAAATCAGAAGGCCCTGTGATGTTGCTGCAGATCCCAACACTCCTGAGACGCTGAGGGCAGATTCTCATCCTGGAGCTGGAACTTTATCCTGTTTATCAGACACGCTCAGCGCTGGGAGGCCAGGGCTGTGTCGGGGTGGCAGTCTCTGATTCTTGGAGATAAAAACTCCGATCCGTCTGTCGGACTGCTGCCACGGAGTAATTACTCCTCACCTACAGCAACAGAGACGCAGAGGTTGTCGGGACTTTCTTTCTCCAAGCTGTTTGTACTGTAGCACACACATCTACACACAGGTGCCATGGTGCGTTCCACAGCGGAAAGAACAAATTTCACTGTGTCTTAGTCAGAACAATGAGTATTCTCTTCTTCCTCATCCTCATCATCGTCTTCATGGCATGTTAACTTGCTGAGGTGGGCGTAGAAAGCTAAGAGTGGTTAAAGTCTCTAACATGCTCTGTGCCGTTAATCCCCACTGATGTCCAGAAACTATTAAAACCCAGCAGTGACACCCACGGCTGCACCGCCATGTTTCTTCCTGCTACACATCTGAGCATTAGTGAAAAATGTTCCAGCAGCAGCTCTGAAGCTTTTACAGCCCCTGTAAACAAAGCAGAGGTCCATACATGCACAGCTTTACTTCAGACGCTGTAAAACGTACAGTGACGACCTTTTGTCCTTTGACGCCCTGCACGTTGTCAGGAATAAACTCACGATTAGTAGCTCGTCTTTTTATTTAGGGTGATTTATTGAACCCAAGCCAGACAGGACAAGAACAGCGACATGTTTTTACATGAAGCTCATTACAGCCCTGAGCTGTCAAACTTGTGATCGTGCAGTGAGCAGGGTGGAAGAGTGCAGGCCTACGGAGCGTCGTTACAGAGTGGGAACAAACTGGAAGGAGGGGCAGCCACTGGACTGGAAGCTGGACTCAGAAGTATGGAAGACTGGAACGCTTCAGTTCCATCAGACGCCGGATCTGAAATGTCTCCTTCATGGAGAAGCTGTTAGTCCTTTCACTGGGATGGGACTTTATTAAACCTGATGTTAGAAACCAGCACTGACACGTCCATGATTCCATCCATTAGGGCAAATATGGCCGACACAGTTAGTCTGAGCATTTAAAGCTGCATACATTGATTTTTAGACGCCAGCGGGCAAAAAACAACGATGGCCTTTAAAGGATGTCAGCAAACTAGAGCGGGCGGAAGGATACGACCAAGTGATCAGGTCAGCCGGCAGGTTGTCCTTGAAGTATATCCCTACACAGACTACCTCTGCACCAAGCCCATCCAGAGACTGGCAGCATCAACAAATGTGATGCCCTCAGATTAATGTGTGTGAGTACAGAACCTGGTTTAGCTGACTGGTCTGGGCCATAGACCTCCAGGGGTTTGTCACAGGTGCTGTAGTGAAATCTGTCGCTCTGTGATGGAAACTGTAAATGTGGCAGTGAAACCAAAACAAGAAGAAGCTACAGTAAAACCTCTGTCTAGTCTCTGGGGGCCTGACCTTTTCCACTTTTACTGGATTTATTTTATTCAGCGTTGATATAAAAACTAACGTGAGCACAGCTGAAGTCTGTAGATCTTTGTCCTCGCTGAGGAGAACGACACGCTCTCACCAACCGCAATGATCAGCCTTTCCACGGAGGATTATCTGTGTGCATTCAAGTGTGTGATTTCCAAATTATTGACTGATGTTCAGACAACAAGGCCTCGTGTCGTGGCTTGAATACAGACAAGCAGCCGAAGGGGGGATTCGCTCTGCATTGAATGTAAATGGGAGACAATGAGCTGCCTAACAGCCCCGCTGGAGACGGCCTCTGCCCCATCAGACCATATCTTTCTCTGAAGTCGTTTTTCAGCAGGGGATTTTGATGCATGGGCAGAGTTGTTTGCTGAAATAGTACCAACCTTTCAGTAAGACAGTAAATCCTACCACCCAGTGAACAAGTCTGCAGATAAGTCCACAGCGAAGGAGCTAATCATTCATCAGCAGCAAAGTGGGTTGATCCGGTCGGTATTAGAGGAGCTGCACTCGGCTGCTGTGTCACTAATGGACTGACTGATGGAGGAGTTCTGAAGTAAATAAAAACATTCAGATGTTTTTTACAGAAACTGGTGTGTGATGCACGTGGGACAAACACAGCACAGCTGATTGTTAGACCAGAGCTCTGACAGTAAATTAGCAACGAGCTTTGACGAGATTTATAAATGTCTGGTAACTGATTCCAGAGCTTGTAAACTTTTATTAATCGGATCCAGTGTTAGAAAAAAGGCAAGTCTCAGCTCCACTTTAGTTCATCCACATGTAGAGTGATCTAACAGAGTCATATATGTGATTAATTGCTGTGGTCGTTACTCTTCCATTTGTCAGAAGGCTCAGATTTATGCTCCTGTAAAACTTCGAACACTCCGTCACTTATGATAAGTGCTTGTTGTGAAATGATGCTAATCCCGTACAGCGTGAGCTCTGCGATGGCAGACACACTGGAGTGCTCTCAGTCCCGTGTTGAACATATGTCACTGATAATAACAAGATGGGGTGTGTGGTGAAAAGCAGCAGTGTGTCTGAAGTCACTGGCTGTTAAAAGCACAGTGAGCAGCTCGAGGTAACAATATCATTAATTATTCATTTGTGATGCCAGCATACCAACATGATGCGTCTAAAATAATATTATTCAGTGGAATAATTAGGGTTTTCAAAGATGCGCTTGAGACTTCCAGGACACAGACGCTGTATTCCAGGTCCCCCATCCTGAGTAGCTCCAGTTTTCACACCTGAGCTGCACTTGTTGTTCTGACATCATTCACGACACAGTTGTGAGCCAGAATCCTTGACTTGCTCCACAGCAGCTCCACAGTAACGACAATGGGAAATGATTATAGGCTCAGCAGCCATCTGCTTCCTGCATTAGAGGGACCCTGTGCAACCCCGGGTGCACCTCGGCAGAATGTTAATTAGGAAGGAAGCTAATTGTTGCCTGTGAAATGGTCACAGATGGGAGCTGCAAATCAAGTGGACATCCAGCTGATAAAATGGATTGGAATAATTAGTTTCCTTTTGCCTTAGATTGGGTGCCATTTTGGTGAAAAGGAAATGTTCTTGCAGTGTCTTGTTTGTTGTCGTCCCAGCTCTTTATTCCACAGCAGCAGTGGATCTAAACCGGTCAGGTCCAAAACCACCAGAAAGAACTTCAGGTGTTTTTTCTTGGACACTACATAAACACAGTTTATTTATCCATGTAGAACCATTTCACGAGAACAGAGGACACAAATGAAAACATTAAACTTCCATGTTGTTTCTGCTGTAACGGACTGAAGTCAGAGATGAACGAGTGAATTAGTGTGTTTTCATTTTGTGAGCAGCTGCTGCATCACCACTCACATCAGAAACACGACAACACACTTAAAGTCAGTTGGTTTCTGACTTGCCCTGTGTCAGCGTGACATCTCACGCAGCACAATGCAAAGAGATGCAGCTTCACTATTTTGATCCATTTTGACCTGATCGCTCTCAGTGGTTTTCTGACTGCTGGAGCTTTGGTTGCTGCAGAGCACTGAGGCTGTTTCCTCACTGTCCTGCTGTGTGTGAGTATCTGGTTAGAACCCAAATGACTAAACAGAAGAAATCATCACACTTCAAGCTAAATACAATTTGCAGGTTTGCATAAAATCCATCCATCATCTGTACCCCTTTAGTCCTAACCAGGGTCCCAGGGATCTGCTGGAGCCTATCCCAGCTCTCTCTGGGTGAAAGGCAGGGGTCCACCCTGGACAGGTCCCCAGTCCATCACAGGGCCACATAGAGACAAACAACCTCACACACTCACACTCACTCCTATGGGCAATTTAGAGTCACCAATCAACCTGACATACATGTTTTTGGACTGTGGGAGGAAACCAGAGTACCTGGAGAAAACCCACACAAGCACAGGGAGAACATGCAGACTCCACACAGAAAGGCCCCTGATGGGTTTCAAACCAGGAACCTTCTTGATGTGAGGCAACAGTGCTGACCACTAATCCACAGAAAGGCCCCTGATGGGTTTCAAACCAGGAACCTTCTTGCTGTGAGGCAACACTGCTAACCACTAAACCACCGTGCTGCCCTGCATAAAAATGACAAATATCAAACTAGTGGCCAGTTACTTTTCTGTCAACCAGGTTTCAGCTGTACTGTTGGTTTGTCTAATTTAGAACAAACGTCTTTTATATTTATGTTTTATTTGTAGAAAGTGTAAGACTGTCCATCTGTAAAGTCACCAGTAACTAAAACTGTCGGTCTGAAATGTAGTCGAGTACAAGTACACAGAAATAACACACCCAGCTGAAGTACAAATACCTCAAAAATGTGCAGTACTGGAGTAAATGTACTTAGTTCCTTTCCACCACAGTTTGTTTGGGTGCCTGTTCTATGGACGAGGGAACCACAGGGAGAAACTCTATGATTCAGCCTCTGAGCTCTGCCTCGTTCTGACCAGATAACAGTGCAAGAGAAAAATGTGTCTTTCTACAGACTGATATGAATGATAAAGTGGATATAATATCCACTGCAAGAGAAGTGGAATGAAGTGCACCTGCTGAATCATAAATGGAGATATAAAGCAAAATAAAAAACAACATGCCAAGTGCTGCCTGAATAGATATGAGCTAGTAGACTCAACTTCAAACTCAATTTTTTCCCCAGACTTCCTCTCATCACACATAATAAATCAAAATTGATTTTCGGGTGTTGAGTGATGGAAACTAATAAGGTTTGGTGATGCTGATGGTAAATTCGTGTGCAGGTGAGCAAGGTTCAGCGGCTCTTTCCACAAAACATCCTGAGGCTAAAAGTTGCTCCTCCCCGGCCTCCAGCTCCTTAAAGTCAGGACAGTTGGGGCTGTTTTGCATCCGATGAAGAAAAATCTTCATCCTGTTTGTTGTACAGTTAGTGAAGTGCCGAACAAAGTGGCATCTGAAGAACTGATAAATACAAATAACCCCGTCTCCCAAAAATCACCGTTCAAAGCAGGCACTTTGCAGTAACGTCATCATGTGTGATCCAACGTCATACTGTCGCTCAAAGCTTCCTTTGCCATGGGTGTGAAATGTGAAAGGGTTTTCAACACAAACCACATGGTCAGGTTTCAGTGTAGGGGTAAACACTGTGCTTATGTTTAGGCACAGATGGGACTGTGTCAACACCATTGGAAACCCGGCCAAAGGCGCCTTTCAGCGTCTGTATCCAGTGCAAAGTGTTTGCACATGAAGGCATTTCTGTGTTTACTTTCCAGTGAGTCTAGTGATGTCATAATTATATTACACTAACAGTCAGCAATGTCGTGTCTTGGCTTTGTTAGGTGCCTGGTGGAGTGCAGGCTCTGAAATATTCTGATTCAACACGGAAGTAAAAAAAGAGGGAGCTGTGAAGTCTTAGAGTCTGCTATGTCAGCCTGGGTCCCATTGTCTTGTAGTGATGCTGATAAAACAGAGATTTGTTCCTTTTGTTGTTTTTGGAATCACCTGTGTTGAGTGGAGAGAGCAGACTGCACTGATACGTATAACAACATCTGTGCTGTTACAGGGTAGTTTGGCTTTAGTGGAGCTAATTGGAGCCTTAGTAAGTGAAAACCAGTGTGCTTTAACCAAAGTCGTTATTGTTTTTAATGCCCAACGCTGAAGCAGCCAGGCTCATTACCTGCAGCAGCTGAACTTCTCCCTGGCAGCGGCTTTATTGCTAAGATACTTGGAAGAAATGGAGAACAGGTGGCACGCCATCGAAGCAAAGATGGCTGCAGAGATTCATATTTAATCACAGCATCATGGCTGATGTGTTTTTGGCCACTGAGCGTGTCGCTCTGTGAGCGACTCTTAGACTTCAGCAAACTTTAGCATCTTTAAAGTGCGACCCTTATTTTATTTAGAGTCTCAGTAAATCAGGACTTATATGGCCCCTGAGGACTTCTGAGTCATTAATTCCTGAGGTTGAATAACAAACGGAAACAGCCCAGTACCAGCGGAGAGGCTGCTGTGCTGAGGGAACAACAGAAAAATAGAAAATAAAAGTAAAATTAATATCTCAGCTGCCACATTAGGTGATTAGATAATCACTGGAAATAAATTAGACTGTAAGTAACAGCTGATTTTATGGCCAATCACTAGATTATCCAATAAAATCACATTTATTAGTCTGATAAATAATCAGTTTGAGCCCATTCAAGTCCCACTGACAAAGAATGATGGCTATTTCCTTTCACATCTCCATTTTGGACGACTTCCTGTGACCTCTGACCTTTCCCTACCTGGCCATGGAGCGTGCAGGGCCTAGAACAGGTGGTCAGCAACATGGCCGACACTGCAGCCAGTTCCTCCTCAGAAAATGAATGACTGGGCCAGAACCAGGTGAGTGCAGAACCTGAAACCATGACTGTTTTGCTGTTGTTTGTGCAATTTTACAATAAGTCCTGAGGTTTGTTGGTGGATTTAGCAGGTTGGTTTTAAGAGATGTTAGCTGCTTGTTAGCCGCTTAACTATTTGTTAGCTGCATGTTAGCTACTTAACTGTTTGTTAGCTGCTTGTTAGTTGCGTGTTAGCTATTTGTTATCTGTTTGTTAGTTAGCTGTTTAGTTGCGTGTTAGCTGCTTAACTGCCTGTTAGGTGCTTAACTGTTTGTTAGCTGTTTAACTGCTTGTTAGCTGTTTGTTAGCTGCTTGTTAGCTGTTTAATTGCTTGTTAGCTGCTCGTTAGCTGCTTGTTAGTTGCGTGTTAGCTGTTTATCTGTTTCTTAGTTAGCTGCTTAGCTGCTTGTTAGCTGCTTAACTGTTTGTTAACTGTTTAACTGCTTGTTAGCTTCTTGTTAGCTTCTTGTTAGCTTCTTGTTAGCTTCTTGTTAGCTGCTTGTTAGCTGTTTAATTGCTTGTTAGCTGCTTGTTAGCTGCTTGTTAGCTGCTCGTTAGCTGCTCGTTAGCTGCTCGATGATGACTCCTGCTGTGTCTTTGCTGCTGGTAGTTGTATGAGGTGAACACAGCCCAACTCAGTGCAAACATTTGTCATTCAGAGGGAGCCTCAACCTCATCTTCAGTTTCCTGTGTCTGGTTGATGGAAAGTTTCTCTGTGGGTCTGACTCCACAGCTTTTATCTGATTCTCTGCTCAAAAAGGGTCGTCCTGAAAAAAAGAAAAGAGACCTTTGGTTTCTGACGACTGGTCGACACGTTGTTCTACCTGAAGTTGACTTTGACACATCCCTCCATCCACTTTTTCTGCATCTGTACATTAGTATTCCTGAACTTCTCTTTAGTTTAACTTGTCTAATCTTGTCTTATCACAAGCTGCTGGGTGTCGTCCATGTTTGTTTTGGTCGATGAGCACTGAAAACAAAGGGGAAGACATAAAATCGTCCCTGCAGTTTAGCCCATGGTGCACCTCAACATAGCACCAACACAGCGCGGCCCTGGTCTTATTACCTAATGATACCTATCAGTCAGAAATGCAGGCATTGAACTTGCACTAACATCCATGTGTGTGCACGTTTGTAGGAGGAAAACACTTCAGGTGACTCATTTAACGTAGTTTTTCTTTTAGTAAGGTGTTTCAGGTTCCTGGTGTTTGGTCTTGCTGCAGACTGAATGTCTGGACGTCTCTCCTCACAGGGTGGTGATTTGGAAGCTCCCACCTGTCTCCAGTCGGCTCCTGCTGATGATTCAAATGACTCCACATCCTTGGCAGTAACGTAGCTTGAAGCAGCAATCATAAAGCAATCTTTGATTTAATGTTGCGTCTTCCAGCAGTGTGTTTCATCACGGTGACAGTGAAAGGAAAGACTTGTGGCCGTTTGGATAATAATGTCATCTGTAAAATGAACTCTGCCTTTTGACGTAGTGCAGGCGCTGTGGGCAACAGATATGGTAGGCTAAGAAAATATCTCTTGCATAAATGGAAATAATAAATCACTAACTGTTGCTTCAGACCTTACAGAGAATAATCCACATGCTGAGCAGGATGTGGCCTTGAGCCCTTCAATTAACTGAAATGAGCCGTGTGCATTTAATAATGTATTTAAGCAGCCACTTCTCCACCCTCAGCCATTGAGCATGGATCTTATTTACTTCACACTGATTTTAGTGTCATAATGTTAAGACTTCTACCTCTCATTCCACTTCCCCTGGAGGAAAGAGGAGCTGCTGATAGAACATCTTCGGTCAGAGTCAGAGTCTGAGCCGGATGAGTAATGGTGACGTGTCAAAGACGAGCAGATTTCAGTCTGTCACTGATTTCAGGGCTTTCTTTCTTATTGTTTATTTGGACCTTCTGTGAGTAAAAATGAAAATCCTCCGCTCTCGTTCGTCCTCCAAATAAAAGCAGTTTGTCAGCGTTAGTTTGGGTCATATATACTTAGTCTGACATTTCTCAGCCATGTTTTGAAGTGACTAAATAAAATACTGGTCCTCAGCTCCTCATCCCTGTGAGCTGGAAACTAATGTGCACCATAACGACGTCAGTGTCGCCTAATTTATGAAGCACATTTTGAACGACACCTGTTGTATGTGCACTAACCTGAGGGACGAAGGCAGCACCTGATTGGTCGACATATTGCTAGCTGGTTGTTGATTGGTCGTATGTGGTTGTGCAGGAAGTTTATGAATGACCTGGGATTTTATCAGTTTTGCAGCAGGAAGAAATAGTACATGTTGTGTACTTCTACTGCTTTTACTTCTGTGTACTTTTACTGTCAATACTATAACTACACCTAAATACTTTAATGTTGATACTTCTGTGTACTTTTACTGCTGATACGTTGACTTCATGAAGCTGAGAATACTTCTGTATACTTCTACTTTTACTTTTGTGTACTTTTACTGTCAATACTATAACTACACCTGAATACTTTAATGTTGATACTTCTGTGTACTTTTACTGCTGATACTGAACTACATGAAGCTTTACTTTAAGTATATTTGAAAGCAGGACTTTTACCTGTAACTGAGTATTTTACATGAAAGTATTGTTACTGTGACTTCAGTGAATACCTCTGTACTTTTGTAGTACCCCTGACAAGCTCACTCTGAAGACAGGAAAACTACAACTGTGTACTTCTGTTTCTCCTGGATCTAATTGGTAGCAATCTACAGGTATGTGCGTGTGAGAGAAACAGAGAGGATTGTGGGAAACCACAAATGAGGCAGCTTTTTTGGGCTCCATTGTATCACTGCAGCCAGAACTGGGAAGGTGAGAATAGGGTTAATCCATCAGTGGCCCCCAGTCGGGCCCCCTGGTGCTTCTGAGTGTGAGTGATAGCAGCACAGAGGTTCACTCCATCAACAGCTATGTGTGTGTGTGCGTGCGTGCGTGCGTGAGTGTGTGTGAGTGTGCGTGCGTGCGTGCAGGTGGCCAGCTAACATGCGACAGCTGCCAGCGTGTGGAGCGGCCCGGTTTATTCCTGTGCTGCCTCTGTGGAGTCGGACTGGGTGTATCTGACACGTCTCGGCCCTCAATCATCCCCAGAGCACTTTTATGGCCCTGTAATGAAAACTGTAGTCATGTCCTCTAACAACCAGGTGGAAGCGCTGGCCAAAGTCTGAACACACTGTCAGCTGGTGTGTGTGTGTGTGTGTGTGTGTGTGTGTGTGTGTGTGTGTGTGTGTGTGTGTGTGTGTGTGTGTGTGTGTGTGTGTGTGTGTGTGTGTGTGTGTGTGTGTGTGTGTGTGTGTATCAGTGCAGGCAGAAAATGAGTGAAGCCAGAAATGGCTTAAAACAGCATTTTCCGTCTCTGCTGCCACGTCTGTCGGTGATGGTAGGAATGTAAATCTGTTCCTGGACTCTGTGCTGATTTTAGCACCTGCCTTTAAAACAGTCAACACCAAAGATATTTAACTCTAGTTTTCAATATTTGTGAGGACTTTGAGGCTGTAGGTGTCTCTGGATTGGTTGTGTTTACAGTTACCACGGTTACACCATGTCCTTCGTTGCTGTGGACTGTTACTATGGTTACAGGCTCTGAAGAGGATGGATTCGGTCCGTCCAGGCTGAGGCCCTGGTGACTGGGTGACAGAGCCGGGACAAACATGTCCAGTGCTAAACCAAGACCTGAGTGATCTGAGACGGTTTATGCGGCTGGGAACCAAATCAAAAATGAAAACTGCATTAATGGAAGGAACATCAGCACATATGAAAGTGTACAGAGTTTATTAAGGTGTCACCAATGTTTTCACCACATGCTAATAAGCTAATTGCTAATAGGTCAACAGGGAAAAGGTCCAACACTAACGAGCTGAACAGCAGCATGTCGCCACCTGGTGTAGCAGAGTCTGACGTTTCCCTCCAGTGTTTCTATACTGGGACCAGGACAGCAGCCCAGTTTAACTGTGCAGGTCACATAACAGACTTTAGTTTGCAGCGGTGATCAATCAATGTCCAATAGTCTGTATCTCATGCTGCTGTTTATCTGTTGATGGGGAATGTAAAGCAGTTCACATCAATATCTGACTGCAGAGAAAGGAGAACTTGGTAAAGTGTTTCTAAAGTGTCTCGTCTCTGTCCCAGCTGTTGAAGTGACCTGGGCGAGACAAAAATATCTGGACGTGTTTCACTGAATGCTGCTCCCCAGTTTGAGTGCAGACACATCATTATGGGCTGTGCAGGAGCAGGAACTGTCGTGTGTGTGGGAGGAAGATCCATACAGACAGACATCACAGCAGAGAAATAACAGGGAAACGGCTGCAGAAACAATCATCTCAGCAATAATCTGAGCAGAACAGAATATACCACGTGCTCATTCATTTTATTGGGTTTTCTCTTTCTATTAATGTGGATAATTCAAGTTTGACTTCAATATTCTTACTATTGTCTTCAATAACTCTTAGAAAGATTTAAGCCTATTATTATTATTACTATTATTATTGTTATAACCCATGTTCACAGGGTTAATTCCTGACACTTTGACAAATCTGAAAAGAAGCAAACGTTTCAGCAGCCATGGACAGGCAGAGCAGCAGTGTGGCTCATGTTTCAGATCAACACTGCAGCCAGACCAGGCTCATCTACATGGAAACACTGACAGAAAGGCTTCACGTGGAGTCTCAACAGTCTGTTGGTTCTGTAGCAGCAGCCAAAGTTCAGCTTTAACTTTTTATTTTCATTTGTTTTGTTTCTGTTGTGTTGTCTTTTAATAATGAAGCGCATAAGAAAACTTGGACATTATTTATCAAAGTAATAAGTTTAAGCCTAATGCAATAATAATGATGCAGAATTTCTTCTTCTTAAAAGTCCAGCTGACTAATATAGTAATAATTATATTTGCTATATTCGTTTTGTTGTTTAATATGAGCAGGGCAGGTCCAGGCTCTGGTGAGGATGTGAATCTCACACTCTCAGCCTGTTGAATCATCGGTGACAGAGCGCTCTGATTGGCTCACCCATTGATTTACTGCAGTTTCTCCTTATTTTTCTCCTCCTCCTCCTTTCTCCTTCCACAACAGCAGCGACACCAGGTTTCAACACTTTATTTCAGTTTTGAAATGAAATGGGACAGAGCAGGTTTGTCTGTCTGTGGCCATAATAACAGCAGCATCTGTAAATCCACACACTAAGGCAGCCTTGGCTGTGGATCATTGATTGACTGCTTGTAAATCTGCTGCTCTGTCTGTGTCTAAATGGGACGTCCCAAGGCTCAGGTGCTGGTCTATTGATATAAACCCGACTGCTGGGAGTGTGGTACATTTGAAAAACAGACCGGAGGCACCATGTCCAAGGTTAGCTGGCTGTTATCGCTCACTGCACTCAAGTAAATGAACCCAACACTGGGAAAGTGGACAAATGAGTTTTCCCTGGGAGCGTGTCTCCTGTTCTCCTGGGACTTGTCTATTTATTAGAAAATGGATAAAAACTGCTGTTTGCTGCTGCACAGACTGACCCTGTGGTTTGTACTGGGAACATCAGCGTGTATGAACCTCTCACACTGCATCTCTGCTCAAACTGCTGTTAGAGCAGAGAGCAGTGGAAACAGCTTCAGTCCTGGCAAACGCAGCCGGTGCAGGATTTAATCAGATTTGTTGATCAGGCACAGATTTTTGTTTGACTGTCACTGATTCCCAAAACAGCCTTAAACTCACAGTGTCTGTCTTTTTTCCTGCGGCTTCAGCTCTGAGCAAATCTCTGCAGCTAATTCTGAGCTAACAGCCACAGCTCCGTCTCCCACTCAGGGCTCCTGTGACTTAGTGTTCGTGTTGAGCTCCTCATAAACCCAGCGAGTGTGGATCTTCTCAGAAACCGGTCTGTGGCCAGCAGCTGAGGCGGCACAGCAGATGTGGACGTGCTTGTCCGCTGCCTGTCTTTGTTGGAAATCTGCAGGTTGATTCTGGTGTGGAACTGCAGCAGCTGTTGTGCAGGCTGAAGGACACCTGTTTCAAACTGAGAAGAAAAGCGAGTTGATGAAATCCTCAGTTTTGTGACTGCGGAGAAACCTGTCACAGGGCAGCCTCCCATCTGCCCCCGCAGACAGGCAGCACACACTCAATGGCTTCTGCTTTGTGTGTGTGTTATTCATATTGTAGGTGAGAAAACCACAGTTGTTGTGTCATGTTGTTGTTTTTTCCCATGTGCTGCTGAGGTTTGGACCTTCTGGAGAGGAAGCACTTTCTCGTTCTCTAATTTGAGGGGGTTTCAACCAGTGGTCTGTGGCCCCATGGTGGTCTGTATGGGAACAATGCAGCTGTTCATCCAAAGCTGCCGCTGCAGGTCTTGTCCCTCCAGTTGTTAAACGCTGGTGTATAAACTAACAAACACAATATTGCTGCTCATGTTGGCGTCTGCGTTAGTGACGTTAGTTAGTACTGTTGCTGCTGTCCAGCTCCACTGAGGGGAAGTTAGACTTTATTATTTTAATGGAGCTGCTGTGGTGACCAGTTAATCTGCTCCGGTGGGAGCACGTTCAGTGTTTTTTCTGTGGTTTTTAAAGTCCAGACAGGAAGAAGAAGCTCAGCATGGCTCAGTGTGAAGTCCAGTCCCCAGCCCACGTCGTCACGATGCTCAGACTCATTAAACGTCTTTCTGCTGACGCTCCATTGTATATGTGCTTCATGTATCTGAGATCTTTACAGAGCTCATGGGTTCTGTCTGGTAAACGGTCCTTTATGGGTTTATACTTATATTTCCAATCAGTGCTGTTTCCTTCTGTAGCAGACAGTCTGTTGTTGCACCCAAACAGCATGGACCTTTAGCAGAGCCATGAGTTTAATAAAAACACTGACTGACTTTGTTTCGTGCAGCTTCAAACACAAACCCCGTGAAGCTGAATTCCTAGCGAAGGCCTTTAATTCCAGCAGCAGCTTGGTAAATCACTGAAAGAAAGAAAGTGCTTTTCATGCAGCTCAGTCGTCATGTGCTTGTTAGAAGAGTCTGCGTGATGTCTCGCAGTGCTAATCATTTTCCTGCAGCAGAGGGAGGGTTTACTGGATCGTCTGCCCAGAGGAAACAGGCAACAAAAACCAGCAGGCTCATGTCTTCATGTTGTGGCATCAGACCCAGCCTGTCGTTCTGCTTCTCTTTATTTCCCATGATGCTCGGTGTCTACATGTCTAGTATTAAGGACGAACCTGTAATGATGGAGCGCGTCGTCGTCCTGCTGTTGATGCCTCGGCTCTTTATGTTTCAGTCTTCAGTAGAAAATTAATTCCTGCTCAGCAAAGAGGAAGAAAAAACTGGAGTGACTGAACGATCTGGTTGTTGAGAATCACTGAAGGAGACGAGGGCAGTGACCACTTTATTAGGTACACCTGGGCAGTCCTGTTTTACTCTGAAACCAGTTTAGTTTTTTGGTGTTAAAGTCAAAGTGCCAAAGTCGAGAACAGGTTTGTTTGTTTGCTAGAGGGATGTGGTGATAATGTGTCGACATCACGATGCGTTTCTGCAGATGAGCAAACACAGTTTGTCTGTGGATGTACAAGTTTCATTTGTGCAGCGTCTTTCAAAACAAAGTTCTTCACAGACAGAACGGGCCACTCACTGAAGGCTTAGAACAAAAAGGCCGATTAATGAATAAAAGAGTTTACAGGTGTTTGAAATGTCAAAGTTTATGTGCAGGGACAGAAAATACAGTTTGTTTCTTATCACAGTTAAAATCACTGCAGCGTCCAAGTTTTACTTTATTTTTAGTTGTCATGCAGGATTTGTACAGCAGTACTGCTACTTTTACTGTAGTACAGCATCTGATGTACTACGTAATACTTCACAGTGGACAGTTAAGGACATGCTGACCACAGCAGTGGACCTGTCAAACCTTTAGGGAACAGTTTTCCTCCAGATTCCTGTGTTAGAAGCTGCAGTAGTGTTGACTCTCTATGATTGTGAGCCATGGGAGAGGCCAGTCTTTGCAGCGTCTGTGTTTTTGTGTCTCTCTATAGGATTTAAGAGATTCCTATCAGTCCCACTGCCCTCGCTCGTCTCCTCCCTGCTCGCTCACCAGTACCTTCCTCATGAGATTCTTATCAGCCCCCCCCGTCCACACCCTGTCTTAAATACGATAACACTTTGCTCTCTCTCTCTTCTCATCTCCTTACAGAGCAGAGTTCAATCTTGGGAGGCTGTGATGAGCCTGCAGCTCTGCAGCTGCTGTTTTCTGTCTGTCCTTCAATTTTTTGCTCCTCACAGCTCCTGACCTCCAGCTCTCAGACAGGACCGGTCCCTCTGGGACAAAGTCCAGGACCCGACGTATCATCGCTTTACTGCTGCATCGCTCCACTCAAGGATTAAACCATTTCCCTTCTCCATCTCCATTTTTGCTTCTTTCCGTCGTCATTGTCTGCTCTGTCCTTCGTCTGCACAGTTTCAGTTTTCATTCTAATCTTCTTCCCAGCTCTTTTTTTGTTTTTGCTCCTTCAGACATGAAAACTGACACATGTGGAGCAGGAATAGAGAGAGCTTTAAAAAAGCCTTAATTAATTAACTTGTACATGACAAGTAAAAAGCCCATTAGTTTTTGACTTTGGCCTTTTTGTCCTCAGCTCTGAAGGTTTGACATCTTTCAATGCTAATCCGTTTTTAATAGGGGCTGATTGCTGTTTTCAACCTTATGAAAACAGTCAGCATTTTGCTTCTGTCAGCCCGTGTTCAGTCTGTCCTCTGGATGGATTGTTTGTCTTATCTTAATGCAATTACACAGATAAACAGACGATATCCCACAATGCCGATGGTACAACATTTTTCCTGTCAGTTTGGCTTAGTTTGTCAGTTTGTGTTTACCCTTATTTTGATTCTTATTTTTGAAATGGTGGCTGTGAAATCTGTGAATCCTCATCATCTCCCAGCAGTTTTGATGAGTGCAATGCAGTATAGTTATATATAGTTGAATTACAGTAATGAGAGCGCATGTGTTAATGAGTTCATTTCTCTCTATGTGCAGTAACTGTTAGCGTGACTCTGAGTGAGGCTTTGACGCCGTGGATGGGAAGTAACTCTGTCACATCCACGTTCGTATCATCACTTTTAGTGACTCTGGAGCTTCTTGTGTTGTCTCCGTCTGTTTGCGCTGCCAGAGGGAGGAGGGCTGCAGCGAGCAGGCACCTCGTTAGATACATATCCTTTACTGCGCTTCACAAATCTACAATACACAGACACAAAATCCCGGTTGGCGAAGTCATTGCAAACCATCGAGGCCTGAAATTAATTTCATATGTCTTTACAAGAGAGTGCAGCGGGGCATAGAGGGACGGAGCTGAGAGAAACTACAGGCGTCCGCACATGGATCAGTATGAATATTCATAATGAGGATGATAATGCTGCACTGTGCTGTCCTCAAACAGTATCCTCTCTGAGTCAGAGAAAACATGCTGGCATGTTAATACACCGTACATGCAACAGGCTACAGACCTCTATAGACCTCACATGGTGGTCTGCAGGCCCTGACCATGAGTCCAGTGGGTGACGGGCATCTCCTCCACCCTGCTGTCAAGGAAAATGCAGAAATGTCCCGGAGATGCGTGTAAAAGTTTGCAGAGAAGGTCAGGGGTCGTAGCTCAGCGAGTGCACTTCACTTACCTGTGGCTGACACAGAATATAACAGAGGATGGTCAGTAGCAGGTTCACCCCCTGGGACGTGAACGTGTGTTTTGACCTCCAGCAGTCGATCAGTCGGACTGAGAGTTTAGCTTTTTATGTTTTACGTTTCGAGGCTTTTTTCCTCCAAGCATTAAAGAACACGGTGGTTTTGGCCTGGTGATGGCACTAGAGGAACAGTCACCAGTCAGTGGTGTGTATCTGTGTCTGCAGCACTTCACAGCATCAGATGGTTGCTGGTTAGTTTTATTCTGGACTGACTGATGACTGGGTGTGAAGGCCACAGACACCAAAGGTTGTCACTTGTTTCTGAGGCTCAGAGTGTTGGGAGCTGCTGTCAAAGCTACATTTAAAATGTTCTTGGACACACAGATTCTCACCAGTGCGGCACGTGGCATCCACTCATCACCTGTAGAACCAATACTGAGGCTCTGGAAGCTCTTTGCCTTCAGGCAGAAACTTTGATTTAAATGAGAACGCTGCTCTCCAGGGCTGTCGCCTCGCCCTTCGCTCAGAAGAATCTGAGTGTGCCAGTGTTTCCCTCTCAGCCCTAACAATTGATGTAATTAAGGAAGAAGACAGTGCATTATAAGCCACTGCAGAAGGTTAAAGCACACAGCTTCCTCTGGACCTCCTGTTCTGCAGAATCTCTCAATGTAAACATGGCTGAGGGTGTTGTGCTTTGCTGCAGCTCTGTAATTTCATTATGAACGGTTCTGTACAGTTAAAGGAGAACATCTGTTTTCTTACAAAAATCAGTTAAGTCGGGTCTTTTGTGTTTTGCTTTGATTAGTTCCAGTCGATTTTCAATTACTTTGGTTGTTACTTTTCATTTTTTTTTACACTTTGCCTGACTGAGACAGATTGTGAAGTGTAAAGTTGAGTCTTGCACCTGAAATCAAAAGCGAGCAGCTGCTGTGCACTCGCTGTTTTCCCTCTGAGCCCTGTCTCCATTCAAACTCTTCTGCAAAGTCCACAGTTCACCGCTGTCCACCCAGGTCTGAACCATGGGTGGACAGCTCTTAACCCAGTTCCATCCATTTTAACACTGGTTGTGCTGTTTGCTCCGTCTTCTGTCCAGAGATCAGCTCAAACACACTAATGGCTGCAGTCACTTTCCAGTCAGAGCCTCTAATTCAGATCCAAGCTGGGCAGCGTCCTCACTCCTCTTTTCCCTGCATATATTAGTCGGACATGCTGCTAATTACTGCTGATTCTTTTTGCTGCTGTTGCGATCTCTCCTGTTAGGTGTATGCTCTGCTCTGATGAGTTCTGTGTGTGAGGCAGTTTGATCCTTTAATTTGGACTGAATGGGTCCAAATTTGTGTGAACCCACAGTGTCGGTCCCAGGCGAAGCCTCACATTCTGTCTTATTCCCGAGCTGAGAACCACATTCTGCTCTAAGTGATGGTTCTCTGTGAACCCTTCAGTAACACCCTGAGCTCAGTGTGACAGCAGCAGCAGCCATTAACCAGCAAAACTAAACAGCCTTATTAAATATGAGAGCTACAGATGGTAACCAAATGAACTCGTCATCTGCACCTCTATAGTTTCATTTCTGTGCTTACGTTCCTTTTGCCGACTTTGTAGAATTGCACAAAGAATAAACTTGTCACTGGAAACCACCTGCTGGGATCCACAGCTGATGTTCAGTCTGAGCTGCCACGTTTGGCTGCCAGATTTCTCATCCCAGTTCAGAAAAGAAAGTTGGGTTTTGGCCGACCTGCCTAACTTAAGTCCTAAGTTTAGTCTGTTGTTGTGAAGGAGCTGAAAATAATCACTAGTTTGATCTAAGAGTGGAATCTAATTAACTGTTTATAAGAAAATATCTGAACGTTTGGTGGAGTTTGAGAAGAAACCAACAGAATAAAACGTGGTCTGCACAGTCTGGAGGGTTTTCGTTCTGCAGGTACTGGACATATTAAATAAATAAGCCGATAATAAAAAGTCATCAGCTACCCCCGGAGTTACCCCCGGCGTTACCCCCGGAGTTACCCCCGGCGTTACCCCCGGCGTTACCCCCGGCGTTACCCCCGGCGTTACCCCCGGCGTTACCCCAGTTCATCCTGAGGGCACATGAACTTCTGAACCACGGTTCGTCCTCCGGCAGTTGTTGCGATGTTTTGTTAAACAGCACAGTCGTGACCCTCATGGTGTTAAAGGGCCGGTCAGGAGGACCATGAATTTCTGCTCCCCAGTCCATCGAGCAGCTGTGGAGATATTTCAGCTGCGGCTGCTAAAATCGGTAACTGTGATCATGAGGATGTAGGATGTGCTGCCCTCCCTCCCTCTTCTCCTCTGACATAGTGAAGTTGTAATTTACTGTCTTTGCGTCAGTAAACTGCTTAGTGGCATCTAATTACCTCTGTGTGTTTTCCAACTGTGTCAGGGATTTTATTTTTATTTTTTTATATACGTTTAATAAGCCTTTACAAGTGAACCACTGAGATGTGACATGTAGTCTGCTCCCTAATCCTGAAAGAATTGTTTACCTCAGAGAATAGAGCAGTAGAGCTCATTATTGGGGTGGCGTTAAGGGGGAAGCGGTTACTAAAAAGAGATCAAGGGAACATGAACCATCTGCCTGGCAATGAGAGCAGATTTCCACAGAGAGGGAGGGGGGTTAGAGAGACTTACTGGGAGCAGAAAGATAAATTTAAACAAAAACCACCAAAGTGTGCACAGAGAGCCAATGGCTGAGCAGAGGCAAACAAAGCAGCCCCTGGTCTTTTTAACGCTCCCTGGTCTTCACAGGACAAATTCAACCTGCCCTCAGTCGTCATCTTTTGTGTAACACCGAGAAACGCAGCCATGTTGACGATCAGCGTTTTGTCAGTTGTTCCTTCTTCCCCAGGACGAGCCGTCTGGAAGCTCAGCTCACCTCTGTCCAACAGCTGCATAGCTCTGGGCTCAGCGCTCACAGAAAATCCTGACCCTGTTTTCTCTCTAGAACATGTAAAAATCACAACATCACTAAAACGGTGTTGTCGGCCTCCATCTCCAACGATGGGTCGGGTTTAGGAAAAGATTGTGACTGTAACCAGCTTTAATCATAGTCCATACGGCTCATTTTTGCAATAAAACAATTCATTTTGTTGTTGTCCCACAGTTTGAGGTACAGGGCAGTATGAGTGTTGCCTTTATTTACTAAATATGTTGTTTATGATAGATCACAACCTCTAGGAAAGTTGTTTCAAAACATCTTTCACACCTTTTAATTTCAATAATAGCACTGATTCATTTTTCATTAGGTTTCTTAATAAGATGAAGGGTTTAATTAACATGAGAACAAAAAAACCCAACCAGAAACAGAATAAAACCTGTGGACAGTCCATTAGCTTCGTGCTTTCTGTCCTCTTTGGCCCGTTTCCACTGTCCTGTTGTCCAGGAGCTGCTCTGAGTGCTGGCAGGACCTCTGCTCTCTGTGTGATAAATCAACACTCCAAAACATCATAAAGCCAACACAGCAAAAATACAGTCTCAGATCAATCTTCTCTTCCATTTCGTATTTTTCAGCATCACAGTCCAGCTGGGATGGTGAACCTCAGACTGTGTGCTCTTCACTGACATCATGATTTGTGATTTATAGATATTCAGCATTAGCTGTTCTATCTGCTATTTGGATCTCCACTTTGCTCTCTGATAAATGTCCGTGAAATACGGGCTGTGCTATAAACTAAACATCCTACCGTCATTTTTTATGTGTTTGCATGTAAGAAGAAAAAGCTGAGCGACATCATAAAGCTCAAACGATCTCAAACTGAGCAGCGGCAGAGCTGTGGTAAAAATACAATCCCCTCCACCGTCCCTGGCATTCAGGAGGCTGATTCCTCGCTGTCGAAGAAACCTTGACCTTCCTGCTGCAGAGATGTGTGCAGGCCAGAGGATGAGGAATATTAATATGATTTTATTGATCCCTACAGGGAGAATTCCTCAGGCAGCAGTGAGCGGATCAGAGAGCAGAGTGTGTCGCTCCGCCCAGCAGCTCACACGCTTTTATCGCTGTGGCCGAGGTCATTTCACCGGGTCACGACCTCAGCGCCTGCACTTTAAAGGCCGACTCTACTGATCCGGTTCCTCCTTCCACCGAGGACTAAGCTGTTTGACAGGCCAGTGCAGTTTAAAGCTGATGCATGGATACAATAAGGCAAATCGTCATAAACGACCTCCATTGTTGTTGTTTACTGAAACATACAACTCAGCCTGGTCTCATACACAGGGTCGAACACTGACACTGTCTGTGGCGCCTCATACAGGTGCTCAGATGTACCTGCACTCAGCAGGAGGTCGGGGTGGGGGGCAGGGTCAGAAAACATCAGACTCTCCCACATGAGTGTGGTGTTGAGTACGTAGTTTTAGTGTGCGTGTGTGCGTGTGTGCGTGTGTGCGTGTGTGTGTGTGTGTGTGTGTCCTCGTGTTGTGCTGCTGTGCCTGTGGACCCCCAGACACCGTCCAACCTTTGAGTCCCTGTAAACATCGGTGTTGGACTCCTGGGATGAGAGTGTGTTCATATGAGTCTGACACAGCAGCCCTTTAGCCCATGTCCTCCGGGCTGTCGGGGCCAACGTGCAGCCAGGCTCTGCGTGGCGTTGCCATGGCATCGGGCTGTCGGTTGGAGGAATTCGCCCACAGTCCGAGGAAGTCCGCCTGGAGGCTCCTCAGGATTCTCTTCTGCGTCACTGTGCCTCCCCTCCTCCTCCTCTCTGCTGTTCACACCTTCCTTTCAGCATTCGCAGCTCGCTCCGTCCCCTCTTCCTTCTTCTCTCTCTCACTATCACGCTCCCTCTGCCTCTCCTTCTTTTCATTCATCTTCGTCCAAATGAGATTCGGCCTCACTCCCCATTTCGCTCCCTCCTTTCCTCACAGCTCACACCTTCATCCCCCATCACGCTGTCCTCCTCTTTCTCCTCCTCCTCGCTGTCTGTGCTGGCCTTCTCTCTGAGTGTAGGAAGGGACTGTCACGCGGCCAAGAGCAAAGCATGTCTTGTGAGGAAAAAGAAGGGCATCATGGGAAAAGCACCGGGCGTTCTCTGTCTCTTTAGATTCCTCCCTTCATCTTTTCTTTTTGTGGTCTTTGTGCAGGAGGCTTTAGCAGCAGCAGCGTGTGCTGTTCCAGCATGTCTCCTTCCCACTCTCAAACATCTCTGTTTGCAATAAAGTCATGAAATTTTCATCCCTGCGTCCTACAGTACACAACGCCTGCAGAGAGAGGACTGTGTTATCATTCAGCACAGGCTTTAGCAGTTATTCTGAAAGATGAATGCATCACTGTGCGCTGGCTGTGTGGATGTTTCTTTGTGGAGGAGCGTTAGGAAGCAGCTGAACAGACAGCGATTACCTTCCATGTATGGGCTGTTACATCGGGCCAGGTTTCTCCAACAGCTTCGCTCGTGTCGACATGATGAATGAGTCTCTGACCATGAATGAGCCGAGTCCAGGGGTCCCAGCACCGTCTGGACGGATATAGACACGTAACCCAGTGTCTTCAGCACGGACACTAGAAAGCAGTGGCTGCAGGTCTCTGTCAGGACAGGTGTCCTACCTGTCATAAGATGCTCGGCTGTACGGCTGCACACGTCAACTATCAAACACAGCAATGAGCCCGTCGGTGTGTTTTCAGTCTCTTTGTGTGAAGCCACACTTTTCTCTTTTCTTTCCCTCTGGCCTGTTCAGCTTTTTCCATCCTTCATGCAGTTCCAGCACTTTACTGTCTGTGAGTCCGAGGAATGTTATTTCCACACAGACTCAGTCTTTCTGCTTTGTTTTCTAGCTCTGAGCCCAAACTCGTCTATAAATGTAAATGTTAAACGTAAACTCACTGAATGAGTCCAGTTTGCTGGTGCAGATATAACAGGAATTTACTGCTGATGTTCACATCAAATCACACAGCTCTCACCTTCAAATACTGTAAAATAACCATAAACGGCATCAAAACACGATTTGACTTGATGAAAATCGTACAGATTCTAACGTTAAATGAGAATTTGTCGCATTATCCTGCCAACACTGTTTCTTATATGATAGTTGCTTTGTCCTTGACTCGGAGACCAAATCCCTCCCTGCTCACTTATCGTCGCCCTGCAGGAGGGTCAGCTAAATGTCACCAGTTAATCGTTCACCTTGAACCCAACGGCACAGCGTCGCCGCACCACGCAGGTGTCTGGGTGCCCGACAGGAAGGTTCAGCACTTCTTGGCCCTGAAGGATTATGGGAAAATATTAGCTCTCATCTGACGTGCCCTAAAGTGTAACTCATCAGGCTCCAGTGAAGCATCACAGCACAGACTGAGTGTATCTTTAGCAGGAATTCACCTGGATTTAGCTGAAATAAGCTTTTAAAGGCCTGATATGGCTGCTGTTAGTCCTCTCTGCCACAGAGACCCTGTGGTGACCAAAAGGTTTTAAACGTGTGTCGGATGCTGCAGTTTGTTCTGCTTGTTGCATTTGGACATTTGTCTGCAGGTGAAGTATAAATTAGCCCCACATGCTAAGTAGACCATGTTATTAGAACCAATGTTTTTATTTAGTAATTTGCTAAACAGGGGCAGGACTCTTTAAAACCCATCACCCCATCTCTGCAAACCCTGTGTATGAAAAGGTTGTTGTCTTTATGACCTTTAGCTCCTCTGAGAAGGAAAATCTTTTTACAACCAACCAGCCGGACTGAGAGAAAACTCTCTGCACATTGGTCTAAGCAGATACTCTAAATTCCTTTGTTCCAGAGGACTGGGCCTTTATTTGGAACAGGCTTAGGTTTGTTCCTGTTCTGGTTAAAAGAGATGCAGTTTATAGGAAGACTTTTAATGTGAAAAACTATCAGAAGGTTCTGTTCACAGAAGATTAGTGTTGACTTGTTTGGCAAACAACAAAGAAGAAAGTTTATTCCTGTTAGAAATAGAAAGTTTTCAGCAGAGTGATGACGAACACACGACTGTGTTGCACTGATGGGTTTAGTGATGCCTGCTTTTTATTCATGTGCTCTGGGAATTATGGGGGAGTCTGCAGTAAAACCTGCCTTTACCTTTTCTGAGCTGATCAAACTCACATCACTGAAGCTGCAGACACTGTACACTTATGGCCTGTGTGTGTGTGTGTGTGTGTGTGTGTGTGTGTGTGTGTTGACATCCTGAATGACTGCAGCTGACCTGATATCATGATGCAGGCTGATGTTTGGCCTGCGTTACACGGACCATTCCTCTGCTCTAATTTACTGCTTATCAGGCGTCCGTGCAGCTCCAGGTGCCGCGAGCTGTCCCCTATCTGTTGGCTGACTAACAGGCCGTACACGAGCATCGGGCGATAAGATGAATAGCACCCTGGGGACCGACCTAATTGGTGTGGCCGGCCTTTCGTAGTCTGCTTGTGTATTTGTGCGTGTGTAGTCTCATTTGACCAACTGGCCTTCAGATGCCCCTGTGGCCTGCTGGTGTCATTCTAATTGTGTTTCCCTGCACCTTTTTGTGTGTGTGTGTGTGTGTGTGCGCTGTGTTTACGTTGAACGGCGGTGTAAGCAGAGCGTCCCGATGTCTTTCGTCAAAGGACCAGCTGATCTCAGTGGTTTCACTCGGTCTGTGTCGTTTACGGAGCCGCAGTGTGGACAGTTGTCAGTAGCATCGATTTATTACCCACAGTGCTTGGCTGCTACACTGCATCCCTTAAACAGGGTATCAGTTTATTGTTCCTCTATCGGATTTCATGGCATTTTATTTTCATTGCATTCAGTGGATCCACACAGAAAAAAATCAATAAGAGAAAGTGTCAGTGTAAAGCCACACACACACACACACACACACACACACACACACACACACACACACACACACACACACACACACACACTGCTTCAGTTTTATTACAGCAAAGTGAATCTGAGGAGCAGGTTTGATGTTGACCATGATGTGTCCAAACACGTGCACGTGATACGTTCAGTGACCACAGCAGAGCGTTTGCACAGTCCTCTCTCAGTTTATGGCTGATGGTGCGTTAAAGTCACACTGTCTTTTTTGAATTTCTTGCCACCCAAGCACATCACAGGGACTTGATCAGCATCATAAGGAAACAAATATCAATATTGATTTTCATTCAAACTGTTTTATCGACCACTTCCTGGCTTTATAAGCTGCACGCCATGACTTCATTAGTGGTTAAGTCTTTCACTGACGCTTTGTAAACTGTTGGATTTTGCTCTAGTGGACATTTTCTTAATTATTTAAACAGAGAAAACCCAGTGGGCTGATTCAATCCAGAAATAATCCACAGAAAAGCTGAAACTTTAGAATCACACAGGGGTTGAGCAGGCAGGGCCAGATGGGCTGTGCAGCAGGGATTCTGTTTGTTTGGGATAATTACAGATGTCACACACATCAGCCTTCGCTTCTTCAGACACTTTCATACAAACTAAATATGTAAACTCATGAAAATCTGTTTCAGGCCCCACATTATGGGCATCGATCCGGAGCCTAATCTATCGCTCTCCTCTCTCGCTCTCTCTCTATCCTCTCTATCTCTATTTGATCGCCTCTCCTCGCTCTCTCTCTCTCTCTCTCTCTCTCTCTCTCTCTCTCTCTCATCTCTATTTATCTCTCTCTCTATCTCTCTCTCTCTCTCTCTCTCATCTCTATTTATCTCTCTCTCTATCTCTCTCTCTCATCTCTATTTATCTCTCTCTCTATCTCTCTCTTCTCATTTAGCTCTCTCCTATCTCTCTCTCTCTATTTCTCTCTCTCTCTCTCTCTTTTCTCTCTCTCTCTCTCTCTCTATTTATCTCTCTCTCTATTTATCTCTCTCTCTCTCTCTCTATTTATCTCTCTCTCTATTTATCTC